>NC_135803.1:158352273-158590715 GCF_964213995.1 Mustelus asterias | reverse complement strand
CCTCATTTCCCCTCCCCCACTCACTTGTAAGTCAGCCCCTCTCCGGCCCCGAACAGTTGCTGGCCGCTCTGCCCATCCTCCGGGACGTACCCGGTCCCCCCGCTGATGAGGAACTGGGTGCCGGGGGACGGGGCTGAAGCCGGGGGCTCGGATCCGGGAATCGGCGCCTCCGACATGGAGAGAACCACGAGGGAAAGGACCGGATATCCGGCCCGGAGAGCCAATCAGAGTCCGAGAGACATTGTATCCAATCAGAGCCTGAGACACTGTATCCAATCAGAGCCTGAGAGACTGTATCCAATCAGACCCTGAGACACTGTATCCAATCAGAGCCTGAGAGACTGTATCCAATCAGAGCCTGAGACACTGTATCCAATCAGAGCCCAAGACACTGTATCCAATCAGAGCCCGAGACACTGTATCCAATCAGAGCCTGAGAGACTGTATCCAATCAGAGCCTGAGACACTGTATCCAATCAGAGCCCAAGACACTGTATCCAATCAGAGCCCGAGACACTGTATCCAATCAGAGCCTGAGAGACTGTATCCAATGAGAGCCTGAGACACTGTATCCAATCAGAGCCTGAGACACTGTATCCAATCAGAGCCCGAGAGACTGTATCCAATCAGAGCCTGAGACCACTGTATCCAATCAGAGCCTGAGACACTGTATCCAATCAGAGCCCGAGACGCTGTATCCAATCAGAGCCTGAGAGACTGTATCCAATCAGAGCCTGAGAGACTGTATCCAATCAGAGCCCGAGACGCTGTATCCAATCAGAGCCTGAGAGACTGTATCCAATCAGAGCCTGAGAGACTGTATCCAATCAGAGCCCGAGACACTGTATCCAATCAGAGCCTGAGACACTGTATCCAATCAGAGCCTGAGAGACTGTATCCAATCAGAGCCCAAGACACTGTATCCAATCAGAGCCTGAGAGACTGTGTCCAATCAGAGCCCGAGACACTGTATCCAATCAGAGCCTGAGACACTGTATCCAATCAGAGCCCAAGACACTGTATCCAATCAGAGCCCGAGACACTGTATCCAATCAGAGCCTGAGAGACTGTATCCAATCAGAGCCTGAGACACTGTATCCAATCAGAGCCCAAGACACTGTATCCAATCAGAGCCCGAGACACTGTATCCAATCAGAGCCTGAGAGACTGTATCCAATGAGAGCCTGAGACACTGTATCCAATCAGAGCCTGAGACACTGTATCCAATCAGAGCCCGAGAGACTGTATCCAATCAGAGCCTGAGACCACTGTATCCAATCAGAGCCTGAGACACTGTATCCAATCAGAGCCTGAGACACTGTATCCAATCAGAGCCTGAGAGACTGTATCCAATCAGAGCCTGAGAGACTGTATCCAATCAGAGCCCAAGACACTGTATCCAATCAGAGCCTGAGACACTGTATCCAATCAGAGCCCAAGACACTGTATCCAATCAGAGCCCGAGACACTGTATCCAATCAGAGCCTGAGAGACTGTATCCAATCAGAGCCTGAGACACTGTATCCAATCAGAGCCCAAGACACTGTATCCAATCAGAGCCCGAGACACTGTATCCAATCAGAGCCTGAGAGACTGTATCCAATGAGAGCCTGAGACACTGTATCCAATCAGAGCCTGAGACACTGTATCCAATCAGAGCCCGAGAGACTGTATCCAATCAGAGCCTGAGACCACTGTATCCAATCAGAGCCTGAGACACTGTATCCAATCAGAGCCCGAGACGCTGTATCCAATCAGAGCCTGAGAGACTGTATCCAATCAGAGCCTGAGAGACTGTATCCAATCAGAGCCCGAGACGCTGTATCCAATCAGAGCCTGAGAGACTGTATCCAATCAGAGCCTGAGAGACTGTATCCAATCAGAGCCCGAGACACTGTATCCAATCAGAGCCTGAGACACTGTATCCAATCAGAGCCTGAGAGACTGTATCCAATCAGAGCCCAAGACACTGTATCCAATCAGAGCCTGAGAGACTGTGTCCAATCAGAGCCCGAGACACTGTATCCAATCAGAGCCCAACAACCATCCTGCCATCTTTAGCTCTCCCTCAATTCTAGGATGACATCTACTTGGGTCGCTAGCTTCTGCCATGGGTCATCATGTGACTGAACAAGCCGATTCTCGACCTGTAGATGTTTGGGTATGTGGGGCAGGACCTCCCGCGAGGCAGTGGGATCCGCAGTGTAGGAGTTGTTTCCTTTTCTTTCCCTCTCTACTGTTGCTCTGCCTCATCATTAAGATGTTGGGATTCAGAGACGGACAGGTTGTCATCATTTATAATCAGTGGATGCTGGAATCTGAAACAAAAACAGAAATGCCGGAAAATCTCAGCAGGTCCGACAGCATCTGTGGAGAGTCGCATCATCCAGACTCGAAACGTTGGCTCTATTCTCTCTCCACAGACGCTGTCAGCCCTGCTGAGATTATCCAGCGTTTTCTGTTTTTATGCGCCAGTTTGAATGTTTGGTAGCAAATTCCTCCCAGTCGCTAATGTAAATGTTGCTGGGCTTGAAGGAGAGATTTTCACTTTCCTCTCCTTACTGGCCATCTCGGACTGTGCAGCCCAACTCAATCTATCTGATCAATCTTGCTCCAGTTGAAGACGGTTATGGTGAGACTACGTCTGGAATACTGTGTGAGGTTTTGGTCTCCACATTTAAGGAAGGATAATTGCATTGGTGCGTGTGCAGTGAGTGTGGGATGAGGGGGGGTGTTCTGTGATGAGAGGCTGGTAAAATGCTCTCTGCTCGAGAAGAATCAGACACAAACTAATCGAAAGACAAGATTCTGAAGAGGGTTGACAGGGTGGATACTAACAGATTCTTTCTGCTAGTCAGGGAATGTAAAACATGGGGACTTGGTCGCAGTGTGAGGGGCCGATCACTTAGGACTGAGATGAGAGTTGTGAATCTTAGGAACTCTCTCCCAGAGAGTTGTGGACGCTCCATCATTGAACATATCTGAAGCTGGGATAGATAGATTTTTGATTTCTCATGGATGTTAGAAAGATTAAGGTGGTGTTAAGGGATTTATATTTGTAGTCAGAAACATTAGAAATAAGGTATTGTTTTAAGTGGGTCTAATTTAACGTTCTGTGCCTGGCAGTGTAAAACCTATAGCTAGATTCATGCTGGACAAAAGTGTTTGTATGTGTGGGGGTTGGTTTCAATTCCAACTGTGATTCTATTGTACTTAGAGAGGGCTATGGCGTGAGGGTAAATAAACCAGCAATGGTTGCTTAGCAACTGGGGCTTTTCTAGAACATAGAACATAGAAAAGCTACAGCACAAACAGGCCCTTCGGCCCACACGTTGCGCCGAACATGTCCCTACCTACTAGGCTTACCTATAACCCTCTATCTTACTAACTTCCATGAACTTATCCAAAAGTCTCTTAAAAGACCCTATCGAATCCGCCTCCACCACCACTACCGGCAGCCGATTCCATGCACCCACCACCCTCTGAGTGAAAAACTTATCCCTAACATCTCCTCTGTATCTACTCCCCAGCACCCTAAACCTGTGACCTCTTGTGACAACCATTTCAGCCCTGGGTAAAAGCCTCTGAGAATCCACTCTATCAATACCCCTCAACATCTTATACACCTCGATCAGGTCACCTCTCATCCTTCGCCTCTCCAAGGAGAAAAGACCGAGCTCTCTCAACCTATCCTCAGAAGGCATGCCACCTAATCCAGGCAACATCCTTGTAAATCTCCTATGCACCCTTTCTATGGCTTCCACATCCTTTCTGTAATGAGGCGACCAGAACTGGGCACAGTACTCCAGGTGGGGTCTGACCAGGGTCCTATACAGCTGCAGCATTATCTCCCAATTTCTAAACTCAATTCCTCTATTGATGAAGGCCAGTATTCCATACACCTTCTTAACCACAGCCTCCACCTGCGACGCTGCTTTGAGCGTCCTATGAACCCAGACCCCAAGATCCTTCTGATCTTCCACACTGCCAAGTGTCTTACCCTTAATATTATATTCTTTCAACCTATTTGACCTGCCAAAATGAACCACCACACACTTATCTGGGTTGAAGTCCATCTGCCACTTCTCCGCCCAGTCTTGCATCTTACCTATGTCTTGTTGCAACTGCTGACATCCCTCTACACTATCCACAACTCCACCATGGTAGAGAAGATTTTAAGTTTGAGTTTTACTCATTTAATTGCAGTTGAAGATAGGTAGTGAGAGAGAGGGCAGCTCTCTCAGCATGGCTAGAAGGAGTTGGTTTTAGAAAGCTAAAGAGGGAACATCTCTCAGCCTTGCTGGAAGAAAAGCCATACCATGGAGTAATGGTTAAGAAAACAGATGTTGGAAACCTATAGTCCAGCTACTTAAGGAAATGAAGAGAAGCTTCCAAGAAGGCTGGAGTTAACGGCACAGAGAAAATTGGAAACCAGAACAGATAATAGTTCAGTAAAGCCACAGAGTTGAAAAGGTGTTGGATTGTGGGCTGTTATCTGCAGCAGGACTAAGGTTTATGAGGAATTACTAGTTTGGGAGACTTTATTTTAACTAATTGTGTAAATCGGTGGCGAGACCTCAGCATTTGCGTAAAAGCTTTTAAGATAATGGAAACCTGAAGGGAGAGTTGTAAAACCTGAAAGCAAAACCTTGACAGAAGCAACGGAGTGAAAGCACAATTCAAAAAAACATTTGAAAGTGACTTTTGAAAGCAGAAATTGAAATTACTCGTGTGGAAACCGGGGTTCTGTGAGTAAAGATGCCTCACAGTATAAGAATCATCTTTTATTTTGATTTGATTTATTATTGTCAGAGGCTACAGAAGGATATAGATAGGCTGGAAATTTGGGCAAAGAAATGGCAGATGGAGTTCATTCCAGATAAATGCAAAGTGATGCATTTTGGTAGAACTAACGTAGGGGGGAGCTATACGATAAATGGCAGAACCATAAAGGGTGTAAATACGCAGAGGGACCTGGGTGTTCAAGTCCACAGATCCTTGAAGGTGACGTCACAGGTGGAGAAGGTGGTGAAGAAGGCATATGGCATGCTTGCCTTTATAGGACGGGGCATAGAGTATAAAAGTTGGGGTCTGATGTTGCAGCTGTATAGAACGTTGGTTCGGCCGCATTTGGAATACTGCGCCCAGTTCTGGTCGCCACACTACCAGAAGGACGTGGAGGCTTTAGAGAGAGTGCAGAGGAGGTTTACCAGGATGTTGCCTGGTATGGAGGGGCTTAGTTATGAGGAGAGATTGGGTAAACTGGGGTTGTTCTCACTGGAAAGACGGAGGATGAGGGGTGACCTTATAGAGGTGTATAAAATTATGAAAGGCATAGATAGGGTGAACGGTGGGAAGCTTTTTCCCAGGTCGGTGGTGACGTTCATGAGGGGTCACGGGCTCAAGGTGAGGGGGGGGGGGGAGGTTTAACACGGATATCAGAAGGACGTATTTTACACAGAGGGTGGTGGGGGCCTGGAATGCGCTGCCGGGCAAGGTGGTGGAGGCAGACACACTGGGAACGTTTAAGACTTATCTAGATAGCCACATGAACAGAGTGGGAATGGAGGGATACAAAAGAATGGTCTAGTTTGGACCAGGGAGCGGCGCGGGCTTGGAGGGCCGAAGGGCCTGTTCCTGTGCTGTATTGTTCTTTGTTCTTTTGTTTGTTATTGTCACATGTATTAACATACATGAAAAGTAATATTTGTTGCATGCTACACAAAGCATACCGTTCATAGAGAAGGAAATGAGAGAGTGCAGAATGTAGTGTTACAGTCGTGCCTAGGGTGTAGAGAAAGATCAACTTAATGTGAGGTAAGTCCATTCAAAAGTCTGACAGCAGCAGGGAAGAAGCTGTTCTTGAGTCGGTTGGTACGTGACCTCAGACTTTTGTATCTTTTTCCCGACGGAAGAAGGTGGAAGAGAGAATGTCCGGGGTGCGTGGGGTCTTTAATTATGCTGGCTGCTTTGCCAAGGCAGCGGGAAGTGTAGACAGAGTCAATGGATGGGAGGCTGGTTTGCATGATGGATTGGGCTACATTCACAACCTTTTGTAGTTCCTTGTGGTCTTGGGCAGAGCAGGAGCCATACCAAGCTGTGATACAACCAGAAAGAATGTTTTCTATGGTGCATCTGTAAAAGTTGGTGAGAGTCATAGCTGATATGCCAAATTTCCTTAGTCTTCTGAGAAAGTAGAGGCATTGGTGGGGCTTTCTTATCTATAGTGTCGGCACAGGGAGACCAGGACAGGTTGTTGGTGATCTGGACACCTAAAAACATGAAGCTCTCGACCCTTTCTACTTCACCCCCCGTTGATGTAGACAGGGGCATGTTCTCCTTTACGCTTCCTGAAGTTGATGACAATCTCCTTCATTTTGTTGACATTGAGGGAGAGATTATTGTTGCCGCACCAGTTCACCAGATTCTCTATCTCATTCCTGTACTCTGTCTCGTCATTGTTTGAGATCCGACCCACTACGGTGGTGTCGTCAGCAAACTTAAAAATCGAATTGGAGGGGAATTTGGGCCACACAGTCATAGGTGTACAAGGAGTATAGTAGGGAGCTGAGAACACAGCCTTGTGGGGCACCGGTGTTGAGGACGATCTTGGAGGAGGTGTTGTTGCCTCTCCTTACTGATTGTAGTCTGCGAGTTAGGAAGTTCAGAGAGAGGTGCCAAGGCCCAGGCCGCAGAGTTTGGAGATGATTTTCGTGGGAATAATAGTGTTGAAGGCTGAGCTGTAGTCAATAAATAGGAGTCTGACATAGGTGTCCTTGTTATCTAGGTGTCCCAGGGTTGAGTGCAGGGCCAGGGAGATGGCGTCTGCTGTGGACCTGTTGTGGCGGTCGGCGAACTGTAGTGGATTCAGGTAGTCTGGGAGGCTGGAATTAATTCGTGCCATGACTAACCTTTTGAAGCACTTCATAATGATGGATGTCAGAGCCACCGGCTGATAGTCATTACGGCGCGCTGCTTGGATTTTCTTAGGTACCGGGATGATGGTTGTCTTATTGAAGCAGATAGGGACATCAGATTGTTGTAAAGAGAGGTTGAAGATGTCTGTGAATACCTCTGCCAGCCCGGGGGGGGGGGGGGGGGGGCGGCGGCATTCAGAGGAGAAATCCACAGTCATTCACTTGGGGTCAGAGAGGAGTGTGTCTGACCACAGCCATCTTGTGTGCTTAAAATGGACCTTGTGTGTTAATAAGACCATTGTATCTTAAGACAAGTATTTTGTAACATGTATTAATCTTAAAATCTGTGTAATTGTTACTAAAGGGGGGGGGGGTGGAGTAAAGGAGTATTGTATTATAATGCAATTTTTTCATGTTTAATATCTTTTTCTTGTTGTTAAAGTGGTCCCATGACGCTGTCCCTCCACATTTTATAATTAAAAGTAAATGTTACGGTCTTTTGAGCCAAAGTTCAATTCTGGGATCTTCCCATCCAGTTATAACACCAACTGGGATTGGAACTGAAGTGGGGGCTCTTGCGGGATTTCTAAATATTGATGATGATTGGTAATAATTTGGGAAATTTTGAAAATGGGAAGTAAGTTTCTGGCTGAACAGTAAAATTTGTGGGATTTATTGTTAAATGATTTATTGTTAAATGATTTTAAATGATTTAAATGATCATTGTTAAATGATTTATTGTTAAATATCAGATAGATAAGTCGCTGGGTATGGATGGGATGTACCCCAGGTTACTGTGGGAGGCGAGGGAAGAGATTGCAGAGCCTCTGGCGATGACCTTTGCGTCGTCAATGGAGACGGGAGAGGTGCCGGAAGATTGGAGGATTGCGGATGTGGTTCCTATTTTCAAGAAGGGGAATAGGGATAGCCCAGGAAATTACCGACCGGTGAGTCTAACCTCAGTGGTTGGTAAACTGATGGAGAAGATCCTGAGGGACAGGATATATGAGCATTTCGAGAGGTTTAGTATGCTCAAGAATACTCAGCATGGCTTTGTCAAAGGCAGATCGTGCCTTACGAGCCTGGTGGAGTTCTTCGAAAATGTGACTAAACTCATTGATGAAGAGAAGGCGGTAGATGTGGTTTATATGGATTTTAGCAAGGCGTTCGATTAGGTCCCCCGTGCAAGGCTTCTAGAAAAAGTGAGAGGGCATGGGGTCCAAGGGGCTGCTGCCCGGTGTATCCAGAACTGGCTTGCCCAAAGGAGGCAGAGAGTGGGCATAGATGGGTCTTTTTCTAAATGGAGGTCGGTCACCAGTGGTGTGCCCCAGGGATCTGTTCTGGGTCCCTTGCTGTTTGTCATTTTCATAAATGACCTGGATGAGGAAGCGGAGGGATGGGTTGGTAAGTTTGCCGACAACACGAAGGTTGGTGGGGTTGTGGATAGTCTGGAGGGATGTCAGAAATTACAGAGGGACATAGATAGGATGCAAGACTGGGCGGACAAGTGGCAGATGGACTTCAACCCAGATAAATGCATCGTGGTCCATTTTGGTAGGTCAAATGGGATGAAGGAGTACAATATAAAGGGAAAGACTCTTAGTACTGTAGAGGATCAGAAGGACCTTGGGGTCCGGGTCCATAGGACTCTAAAATCGGCCCCGCAGGTGGAGAAGGTGGTTAAGAAGGCATATGGTGTGCTGGCCTTTATCAATCGAGGGATTGAGTTTAGGAGTCCGGGGTTAATGATGCAGCTATATAAGACCCTCGTCAGACCCCACTTGGAGTACTGTGCTCAGTTCTGGTCACCTCACTATAGGAAGGATGTGGAAAAGATTGAAAGGGTGCCGAGGCGATTTACAAGGATGTTGCCTGGATTGAGTGGCATGCCTTATGAGGATAGGCTGAGGGAGCTCGGTCTTTTCTCCTTGGAGAGACGTAGGATGAGAGGAGACCTAATAGAGGTATATAAGATGTTGAGAGGCATAGATCGGGTGGACTCTCAGAGGCTTTTTCCCAGGGTGGAAATGTCTGCTACGAGAGGACACAGGTTTAGGGTGCTGGGGGATGGGTACAGGGGAGATGTTAGGGGTAAGTTTTTCACACAGAGGGTGGTGGGCGAGTGGAATCGGCTGCCGTCAGTGGTGGTGGAGGTGAACTCAATCGGGTCTTTTAAGAGACTCCTGGATGAGTACATGAAGCGTAATAGGATGGAGGGTTATAGGTAGGTCCAGAAGGTAGGGATGTGTTCGGCACAACTTGTGGGCCGAAGGGCCTATTTGTGCTGTAGTTTTTCTATGTTTCTATGTTTCTATGATGGGATCTGTGAATCCTTGAAAAAGAATAAATGGAATAACAAGGTACTGAACAAGGAATTGGAGTTACTGAGAGATTTATTGTATAGGTTAGAATCCAAAATGGAGTTGGAAATTGCTAAAACTTTCCTCGAGCCTTAGCAATCACGCAATTTGGAATTATATGTACCGTTCTTGTCGCCACACTACCAGAAGGAAGTATGATATAGAAAAGATTTACCAGGATGTTGCCTTGTCTGGAGGGCATTAGCTATGAGGAGAGATTGGACAAACTTGGTTTGTTCTCACTGGAACGACGGAGGTTGAGGGGCAACCTGATAGAAGTCTACAAGATTATGAGGGGCATGGACAGAGTGGATAGTCAGAAGCTTTTTCCCAGGGTGGAAATCCCAATTACCGGGGGGCACAGGTTAAAGGTAAAAAGGGGAAAGTTTAAAGGAGATAAGAGAGGCAACAGGGTGTTAAGTGCCTGGGATGTGCTGCCAGAGGAGGTGGTAGAAGCAGCTACAATATCAATGTTTAAGAGGCATCTTCAGAGATACATGAATAGAACATAGAACATAGAACATTACAGCGCAGAACAGGCCCTTCGGCCCACGATGTTGCACCGACCAGTTAAAAAAAAAAACTGTGACCCTCCAACCTAAACCAATTTCTTTTCGTCCATGAACCTATCTACGGATCTCTTAAACGCCCCCAAACTAGGCGCATTTACTACTGAACCTGGCAGGGCATTCCAATCCCTCACCACCCTCTGGGTAAAGAACCTACCCCTGACATCGGTTCTATAACTACCCCCCCTCAATTTAAAGCCATGCCCCCTCGTGCTGGATTTCTCCATCAGAGGAAAAAGGCTATCACTATCCACCCTATCTAAACCTCTAATCATCTTATATGTTTCAATAAGATCCCCTCTTAGCCGCCGCCTTTCCAGCGAAAACAATCTCAAATCCCTCAGCCTCTCCTCATAGGATCTCCCCTCCATACCAGGCAACATCCTGGTAAACCTCCTCTGCACCCTCTCCAAAGCCTCCACATCCTTCCTGTAATGTGGGGACCAGAACTGCACACAGTACTCCAAGTGCGGCCGCACCAGAGTTGTGTACAGTTGCAACATAACGCTACGACTCCTAAATTCAATCCCCCTACCAATAAACGCCAAGACACCATATGCCTTCTTAACAACCTTATCTACTTGATTCCCAACTTTCAGGGATCTATGCACACATACACCTAGATCCCTCTGCTCCTCCACACTATTCAAAGTCCTCCCGTTAGCCCTATACTCAACACATCTGTTATTCCTACCAAAGTGAATTACCTCACACTTCTCCGCATTAAACTCCATCCGCCACCTCTCGGCCCAACTTTGCAACCTGTCTAAGTCTTCCTGCAGACTACGACACCCTTCCTCACTGTCTACCACACCACCGACTTTGGTGTCATCAGCAAATTTGCTAATCCACCCAACTATACCCTCATCCAGATCATTAATAAATATTACAAACAGCAGTGGCCCCAAAACAGATCCCTGAGGTACACCACTTGTAACCGCACTCCATGATGAATATTTACTATCAACCACCACCCTCTGTTTCCTATCCGCTAGCCAATTCCTGATCCAATTTCCTAGATCACCCCCAATCCCATACATCTGCATTTTCTGCAGAAGCCTACCATGGTGAACCTTATCAAACGCCTTACTAAAATCCATATATACCACGTCCACTGCCTTGCCCCCATCCACCTCCTTGGTCACTTTCTCAAAAAACCCAATAAGGTTAGTAAGGCACGACCTACCTGCCACAAAACCATGCTGACTATCACCTATCAATTCATTACTCTCCAAATAACTATAAATCCTATCCCTTATAATTTTTTCCAACATCTTGCCGACAACAGAAGTGAGACTCACCGGTCTATAATTCCCGGGGAAGTCTCTGTTCCCCTTCTTAAACAATGGGACAACATTCGCTAACCTCCAATCTTCTGGTACTATACCAGAGGCCAACGACGACCTGAAGATCAGAGCCAGAGGCTCTGCAATCACTTCTCTTGCCTCCCAGAGAATCCTTGGATAAATCCCATCCGGACCAGGGGATTTATCTATTTTCAGACCCTCCAGAATATCCTGCACATCCTCCTTATCAACTGTAATACTGTCTATTCTACTCCCTTGCAACCCAGTGTCCTCCTCAGCTATATTCATGTCCCCTTGCGTGAACACCGAAGAGAAATATTGGTTCAATGCTTCACCAATCTCCTCCGGTTCCACACATAACTTCCCTCTGCCATCTATAACTGGCCCTAAACTTGCCCTAACCAACCTTCTGTTCTTGACATACCTATAGAACGCCTTAGGATTCTCTTTAACCCTATCCGCCAAAGTCTTCTCATGTCCCCTTTTAGCCCTTCTAAGCTCGCTCTTCAACTCCCTCTTAGCCAATCTAAAGCTTTCTAGTGCACTACCCGAGTGCTCACGTCTCATCCGAACATAAGCCTCCTTTTTCTTTTTAACCAACAAAGAAACTTTTTTGGTGCACCACGGTTCCCTAGCCCTACCAATTCCTCCTTGCCTGACAGGGACATACCTATCACAGACTCGCAGTAGCTGCTCCTTGAAAAAACTCCACGTGTCGGACGTTCCCAGTCCCTGTAATCTCCTAGTCCAACCTATGTTTCCTAATTCTCTCCTAATAGCCTCATAATTACCCTTCCCCCAGCTAAAACCACTGGCCCGAGGTTCATGCCTATCCCTTTCCATCACTAAGGTGAACGTAACCGAATTGTGGTCACTATCACCAAAATGCACACCAACTTCCAAGTCTAGCACCTGGTCTGGCTCATTTCCCAGCACCAGATCCAATATAGCCTCACCTCTAGTTGGCCTGTCTACATACTGAGTCAAAAAACCTTCCTGCACGCTTTGAACAAAAACTGACCCCTCTAACGAGCTAGAGCTATAACAATTCCAGTCAATATTAGTCAAGTTAAAATCCCCCATAACGATTGCCCTATTACTTTCACTCCTAAGCAGGATTGACTCCGCAATCCTTTCCTCAACCTCTCTAGAACTTTTAGGAGGTCTATAAAAGACTCCCAACAGGGTGACCTCTCCTCTCCTATTTCTAATCTCCGCCCATACTACCTCAACAGATAAGTCCTCATCAAACCTCCTCTCTGACACTGTGATACAATCTCTGACCAATAATGCTACCCCTCCCCCTCTTCTACCTCCTTCCCTACTTCGACTAAAACATTTGAACCCCGGGACCTGCAGCATCCATTCCTGCCCCTGCTCTATCCATGTCTCTGAAATAGCCACAACATCGAAGTCCCAGGTACTGATCCACGCTGCAAGTTCACCCACTTTATTGCGAATACTCCTGGCATTGAAGTATACACATTTCAAACCCTGCTCCACCCCACCTCTGCAATGCCGTGCATTGCAGTCCCCATCCATGCATCCCTCACTTTCAGCCCCACTACTCAGGATCCCTCCCCCCCCCCGAATCAGTTTAAACCTCCCTGCATGGCCTTAGCAAATTTACCCCCCAGGATATTGGTCCCCTTCTGATTAAGGTGTAGACCATCCTTCTCATAGAGGTCACACCTTCCCCAGTACGAGCCCCAATTGCTTAAGTACCTGAACCCCTCCCTCCTGCACCATCCCCTCAGCCATGAATTCAAACCTTCCCTCTCCCTATTCCTCTCTAAACTATCCCGTGGTACAGGCAAGAGTCCAGAGATAACCACTCTTTCAGTCTTGGCCTTTAGTTTCCACCCCAACTCCATAAATCCCTGCCTAATATCCCCTTCCCCTATCCTCCCTATGTCGTGTGTCCCCACATGTACAATAACTTGTGGTTTATCTCCCTCCCCCCTAAGAGTCCTGAATACCCTGTCAGACACATCCCGGACCCCAGCCCCTGGTAGGCAACACACCAACCCTGAGTCCCTACCTTTAGTTCCGACCCTCCTATCTGTCCCCTTAATTGTGGAGTCCCCAATCACAAGGCCCAGTCTTTTACAGCCCCTAACCACCTGAGCTTTCTCACTCGGCTCACCCCCAGAGATCTGCTCTCTATGCTCAGTTGATTCCTCCTCAACTGTAGCCTCCAGCACCGAAAACCTATTATGGAGGGGAACCGCCCCAGGGGATTGTCTTCCCGATTGCTTCTTACCCCTCCTCCTGGCATTGACCCAAGCCTCATTTCTAGGAGTTACTATTTCTCTATAACTCCTATCAACTTCCACCTCCGCCTCCCGAATTATGCGGAGTTGGAAGTTGATAGGAGTTATAGAGAAATAGGCAGGGATTAAAGGAATACGGACCACAGAGACAAATGGTCTTTAGTTTAGAAAGGCACCATGTGTCGGCACAGACTAGGAGGGCTGAAGGGCCTGTTCCTGTGCTGTACTGTTCTTTGTTCTATAGATGAAAGAGGGAATTCTGACTGATTTACACAAAGTAACCAAGAGTCACTGAACTGAATTGACAGGTGAGTTGGAGTTGCGATAAGTGTTACGATGTGGAGGTTGTTCCCCCTTTGAGACGTAACGCCGAATCCCCTAAAGAGGAATACCTTGCCTCGTAATCTGTTAAAAGTGTGTGCAAGGGTGTGAACTGTCTTTCAGTAACGTTTAGTGGGTCACTAACAGAAACACCCCACAATCACTTCAAAATAAACACAATTTATTTAACTAACCGGGAACTTTAACTAAACGAATAATATCCCGAATAAAACAAGATTCTAATGGAATGTTGTTCAAATAAATACAATACTCATTAACCAAAAAAATAATAGAATTGAGTCACTCTCAAAAATACAACCAGGTTTGTGGCTTTTGGAATAATTTGGAGTTCCTCTGTTGATTCCTCTGTCTGTAAATTCTTACTGATTTGGTACCTTTCCCTAGTTAGATGGTTCTCTTAAGAGATATCTGAAGCTGGCAGAGTTGAGAGCTGCTCTCTCCCTCTCGAGGCTTGAGAGGTGGCAGTTCTCCTGTTTCTCTCCTGTTTTGTCCCCCTGCACTCTCTTTTATACCTGTGATGACCTATCAATTTTCCTACCATCAGATTGGTCTGATGTTGTCAACACCATCAAACTCACATTTTATAGGTTCCTGGTAGCTGACTGCCTGCTTTAAATTGATTGGGCAAAATTAACATAGAACATAGAACAGTACAGCACAGAACAGGCCCTTCGGCCCTCGATGTTGTGCCGAACCTTTTCTGAAACCAAGATCAAGCTATCCCACTCCCTATCATCCTGGTGTGCTCCATGTGCCTATCCAATAACCGCTTGAAAGTTCCTAAAGTGTCCGACTCCACTATCACTGCAGGCAGTCCATTCCACACCCCAACCACTCTCTGAGTAAAGAACCTATCTCGTACATCCCTCCTATATCTCCCACCATGAACCCTATAGTTATGCCCCCTAGTAACAGCTACATCCACCCGAGGAAATAGTCTCTGAACGTCCACTCTATCTATCCCCCTCATCATCTTATAAACCTCGATTAAGTCGCCTCTCAACCTCCTCCGCTCTAAAGAGAAAAGCCCTAGCTCCCTCAACCTTTCCTCATAAGACCTACCCTCCAAACCAGGCAGCATCCTGGTAAATCTCCTTTGCACTCTTTCCAGTGCTTCCACATCCTTCTTATAGTGAGGTGACCAGAACTGCACACAATATTCCAAATGTGGTCTCACCAAGGTCCTGTACAGTTGCAGCATAACCCCACGGCTCTTAAACTCAAACCCCCTGTTAATGAACGCCAACACACTATAGGCCTTCTTCACAGCTCTATCCACTTGACTGGTTATGGTGAGCGGGTGGGTAAGTGGAGCTGAGTCCACAAAAAGATCAGCCATGATCTTATTGAATGGCGGGGCAGGCTCGAGGGGCCAGATGGCCGACTCCTGCTCCTAGTTCTTATGTTTAGCATTTTTACAATTTTTTACATCTTTACCAACATCAAATTCCAACTTCACAAACTCAACTCTGCAACAACACGGAAAGTTAAAGCAAAGTGAAACGTTTCAAATTGTAAGGGTTGTCTGATAGACCAAGCCTTTCGAAAAAGTGAGGAAATTGAATGAGCTACAATTCAATTCCAAATGAAAGAGTTAGAAATGCAGCAAAAGGAGAAAAATAATTAGAAATGAAAGAAGCTTTAACTAGAGATGCAGGAGAAGCAAAAAGAAGAGGCAAAGAGAAAGAGACAAAGTGAGCTATTCAAAAGGAAATTGAAATGGTGACATGGAAATGGAGAGATTAGCAAAGGAAGACAAGGTAAAGGAGAGAGAGAATTTCAACTTAAAATGCTAGAAGTTAAAGCAGAGACACTAAAGCAGGTTGAGGAAGGAACTGGTTCTAAACATGAACCTATTGGGGAGATCTTTACAACATTTGAGGAAAAGGGTGTGAAAGCATTCTTTAATTCTTTTGAAAAGGTGGGTAAACAAATGGAATGAAGAAAAGAAATTTGGACATTACTTCTACAAAGTAGACTGTAGGTAGGGCTAATGAGGTGCCTGTGGTCTTTGCCATAAGAGGTATCTGTAGGATTATGACGTAGAAAAGAAAGCTTTCCTTTGTGCATATGAGTTGGTTCCTGAGACATACAGGCAGAAATTTCAAAATGTAAGGAATCAGCCGGGACGTGTGATGATTCTGTGCCCTTAAGAAAGGGCTCTGCAGGTCCTGGCAGTTTATTTTGGCACTCTGCTGTCTGTAACTGATGTGTTTTATTGTTGCTGAAGCAGGGTAATTGAAGGAATGTTTATTTTTAACCGGGGCCTAATGCAGTGTCCTTGGATTTTTATGGCCCTGTTGAATTGGTCAGGTGATGCCTGGGAGACAGGTTTTTTTTCACAGCAAAGTCTCAGGCTTTCGTTTCATTTTAGCTCAGAAGCTGTTTGGAAAGGAAGCATCTGAAAAGGAAATGGCTGAAAAGTGTACATTGGTACAGGTGAAACATGCTTCTTCAGGATCTACATGCAAGAGGGATAAGGTTCACAATGGTTCCGAGAATTCTTTGAGTATTGGTGAATGAAGTCAGGCTATTGCAGGTTCTGGATGTTTTGTTTCAAAGTATACTCTAACTCGTCTAACAAAATAAATAGACAAGTTAAAATTGTAAGAAATATAGGAGCAGATCAATCACTGCTGGTAGCTGATGATACAGTTTGTATTCCAGAAAGTTTTCGGAAGGAAAATGTACGAAGAGGTATTAGTGGAGGGAGGAGCCTGTGTGAAGTTTATTTAAGAAGTAATTTTGTAAATGGAATTGTCACAATGGGAATTATTCCTAAATGACCTATTGGAGGGGTAGATAGATTTCTTTGTAGGTAATGATTTGGCTTGTGGGGACAATAACGTGATGACAACTGGACTGATCTTAAACACTTGGAAACAACTATAGAGAAAAAAGAGATAGTTATTGCAGATAAACAACTGGTGGAAAAGCTGATTAACACAAAAACCAACTTTCACGTATGAAAGAGGAGTTTGTGAATTAAAAAAGAAAATTGATGAGAACAATTGAGAATCGTCAGGAAAATTGAACATTTGACTGAGGATTTAAACTGTCTGATAAGTATGTACCTGTCAGGCAGGAGGAAGCAGACGTGTGAGGGAACCGTGGTTGACTAAGGAGGTTGAATCTCTTGTGAAGAGGAAGAAGGAGACTTATGTTAAGATGAGACGTGAAGGCTCAGTTAGGGCACTTGAGAGTTACAAGTTAGCCAGGAAGGACCTAAAGAAAGAGTTAAGAATAGCCAGGAGGGAACATGAGAAGTCTTTGGCAGGTAGGATCAAGGAAAACCCTAAAGCTTTCTATAGGTATGTCAGGAGTAAAAGAATGACTCGGGTAAGATTAGGGCCAGTCAAGGACAGGAGTGGGAAGTTGTACATGGAGTCTGAAGAGATAGGAGAGGCACTAAATGAATATTTTTCGTCAGTATTCACACTGGAGAGGGACAGTGTCGAGGGGAGTACTGAGATGCAGGCTGTTGGACTGGATGGGATTGAAGTTCATAAGGAGGAGGTGTTAGCAATTCTGGAAAGGGTAAAAATAGATAAATCCCCTGGTCCGGATGGGATTTATCCTAGGATTCTCTGGGAGGCTAGAGAGGAGATTGCAGAGCCTTTGGCTTTGATCTTTGGGTTGTCATTGTCTACTGGAACAGTGCCAGAAGACTGGAGGATAGCAAATGTTGTCCCCTTGTTCAAGAAGGGGAGTAGGGACAACCCTGGTAATTACAGACCAGTGAGCCTTACTTCTGCTGTGGGCAAAGTTTTGGAAAGGATTATAAGAGATAGGATTTATAATCACCTGGAAAGGAATAATTTGATTAGGGATAGTCAACACGGTTTTGTGAAGGGTAGGTTGTGCCTCACAAACCTTATTGAGTTCTTTGAGAAGGTGACCAAAGAGGTGGATGAGGGTAAAGCGGTTGATGTGGTGTATATGGATTTCAGCAAAGCGTTTGATAAGGTTCCCCATGGTAAGCTTTTGCAGAAAATACGGACACATGGGATTGAGGGTGATTTAGTGGTTTGGATCGGGAATTGGCTAGCTGTAAGAAAACAGAGGGTGGTGATTGATGGGAAATATTCATCCTGGAGTTCAGTTACTAGTGGTGTACCGCAAGGATCTGTTTTAGGGCCACTGCTGTTTGTCATTTTTATTAATGACCTGGATGAGGGCGTGGAAGGATGGATTAGTAAATTTGCAGATGACACTAAAGTCGGTGGAGTTGTAGACAGTGCGGAGGGAAGTGGCAGGTTACAGAGGGACATAGATAAGCTGCAGAGCTGGGCTGAGAGGTGGCAAATGGAGTTTACTGCGGAAAAGTGCGAAGTGATTCACTTTGGAAGGAGTAACAGGAATACAGAGTACTGGGCTAATGGTAAGATACTTGGTAGTGTGGATGAACAGAGGGATCTGGATGAACAGAGGGATCTGGGTGTCCATGTGCATAGATCCCTGAAAGTTGGCACCCAGGTTGATAGGGTTAAGAAGGCGTACGGTGTGTTAGCTTCTATTGGTAGAGGGATTGAGTTTCGGAGCCAGGAGGTCATGTTGCAACTGTATAAAACTCTGGTGTGGCCGCACTTGGAGTATTGCGTACAGTTCTGGTTGCCGCATTATAGGAAGGATGTGGAAGTATTGGAAAGGGTGCAGAGGAGATTTACCAGGATGTTGCCTGGTATGGTGGGAAAATCGTATGAGGAAAGGCTGAGGGGCTTGAGGTTGTTTTCGTTAGAGAGAAGAAGGTTAAGAGGTGACTTAATAGAGGCATACAAGATGATCAGAGGATTAGATAGGGTGGATAGTGAGAGCCTTTTTCCTCGGATGGTGATGGCTAACACTAGGGGACATAGTTTTAAATTGAGGGGTGATAGATATAGGACAGATGTTAGAGGTAGGTTCTTTACTCAGAGAGTAGTAAGGGCGTGGAATGCCCTGCCTGCAGCAGTAGTGGACTCGTCAACATTAAGAGCATTCAAATGGTTATTGGATAAACATATGGATGATATTGGAATAGTGTAGGATAGATGGGCTTTAGATTGGTTTCACTGGTCGGCGCAACATCGAGGGCCGAAGGGCCTGTACTGCGCTGTAATGTTCTATGTTCTATGTTCTAAAGGAGAAACTTGAAAAAGTAAACTTGGCAAAGATTGATAAAACTTAGTGAATTTCAAGAAACGGAAGCATTTATGAAGTATTGTGGAAAACGCCTTGAACAAGAAAAAGAGATTCTGCTAAATCAGAATAATTGGCTGAATGTAGAATTAAAAAGCAAAGCTAATGAACTGTTAGAACTTCATTGTGAGAACAATGAGATTTGTGAATTTCCATTAACTCCAGACTTCCTGGAAACTTTTCTTATTTCCCTAGTTTCTTTCGCTAGCTGGACTTTAGGTTTCTGGCATCTGTTTGCTTAACCATTACTCCATAGTATGGCTTTTCCTCTAGCAAGGCTAAGTGAGATGTTCTCTCTTTAGCCTGCTAAAACCAACTACTTCTCACAGAGCTGAGAGAATTGCCGTCTCTCTCACTACCTATTTCCAAGTATGTTAATGACACCTTGTAGCTTAAGGTGTACTTTGTAATCCGTGTTAATCTTAAAATCTGTGATATTGTTAAACTAAAGTAAAGGAGTATTGCATTATAATCCAGTTTTTTCCATGTTGAATAATTTTTTTTTCTTGTTGTTAAAGCTAACTATCAGTCCTGTGACTCTGTCCCTCCACGTTTTAGAAAGTAAATAAAAATTACAGTTTTTGAGCCAGAGTTCCATTCTGGGATCTTCCCATCCAGTTATAACATCAGCTGGGATTGTTACAAGGATTTAAGGGATATGGGGAATGAGCAGGAAAATGGACTTTATATTGAATGCATGGCAGGCTCCACAGAACATTATTCCTTTATTTGTGCTCCTGCTTTCTCCACATCTCTCCAAATTTTCTTTTTCCTAAATATTTATTCATTGGCCTGTTGAAAGATATTCTGGATTCTGCTCCCACTGTAGTTTCTACTCAGATGTTCCAAGTCCCAACATTGAGATATATTCAGGTCAATGCACCTAACCAGCACGTTTTTCAGAATGTGGGAGGAAACCCACGCAGACACGGGGAGAACGTGCAGACTCCACACAGACAGTGACCCGAGCCGGGAATTGAACCCAGGTCCCTGGCACTGTGAAGCAGCAGTGCTAACCACTGTGCTACCGTACCTTGCCACCCCGCTAGGGGAATTTCACAGTAACTTAATTGCAGTGTTAATGTAAGCCTTACTTGTGCCTAATAAATATTTTTTTTTGATATTCAAATAAGAGCTCCTAAACCTCTGGTTTCATTCAAAACCACATGAGCCCCCTGGCCAATCACCTTGTCACAATGTGTGGCGACCTTGAACAATGCTTCACTGCTGAATCCTGACTTCTGTTCCATGACCTTCAAAGCAGGGTCTTGGCGTCCTCTGGGTATACCTGCCATTTGGAAACTTGTCCCTAGGGTTTAGTTTGCATGGAAAAGATTATCAACCTTCAGGATGGTCAGGAGAAAGTGATGGGCATATCATGTTAGCCATTCAGGGAATTCAACCAGGATAAAGTGATTAATGTTTAATCCAGATTAGGTTTCAGCTGATAAGAGACCCAATCGCCTGCTGAAAACTGCCACCTAATTGTAAACACAGACAGACGAGCAGTTCCAAAACTAAACTGTACATTTAATCATTTAACCTGTGCTACCTAGCAACCACTGACCTGGGGAATGGGCTCAAATAAACAGTATTCTTACAAGATTTTAAATTAAATACACAGACCAGCACAGATTGCCTGAACCATTGGGATTGACCAATGAAGAAAACACATTCTGTAATTCAACAGAAATCTCTGTAGAAAGAGAGGAAATTCTCAACCTCTGATAGCAAACAGCAGAAATCCCAGCAGGACAGAGGCTGGGAATCCTGCAGTGAGGAACTCACCTCCTGACTCCCCAAAGTCTGTCCACCATCTACAAGACACAAGGTCAGGAGTGTAAAGAAATCCCTTGTCTGGATGAGTGCAGTTCCAATAACACCCAAGAGTGACAGCCTTGACATCAAGACAGCATTTGACTGAGTGTGGCATCAAAGAGCCCTAGCAAACCTGGAGTCAGTGGGTATCAGGGAAACTCTCTGCTGGTTGGAGTCATACTTGGCACAAAGGAAGGTGGTTGCGGTGGTTGGAGGTCAGTCATCTCATGTTTAGGACATCTCTGCAGGAGTCCCTCAGGATAGTGTCCTAGGCCCAACCATCTTCAGCTGCTTCATCACTGACCTTCACTCCATCAGAAGGTCAGAAGTGGCGATGTTCATTAATGACTACACAAAGTTCAGCAGTGTTCGCGACTCCTTAGATAAATTATTGGAAAAGATTCTGAGAGACAGAATTAATCTCCACTTGGAGAGTCGAGGATTAATCAAAGATAGTCAACATGGCTTTGTCAGGGAGAGATAATGTCTAACAAATTTGATTCAAATGATAAATCTAATGATAACTGTGAAACCATTGTCAATTATTGTAAAAATCCATCTCGTACAACAATGTCCTTGAGGGAAGGAAATCTGCCGTCCTTACCTGGTCTGACCTACATGTGATTCCAGACCCACAGCAACGTGGTTGACTCTTAACTTCCCTCTGAAATAGCCAAGTAAACCACTCAGTTCTAGGGGCAATAGGGAATGGGCAACAAAGGCTGACCCAGCCAGCGATGCCCACAGCCTGTAAGTGAATAGGAAAATAAATGTAGACACTTCCATAGTCTGGCCCTAGCTGTGATTCTAGATCCACAGAAATGTTAATTGCTCATGAACTGAAAATGGCTTTTAAGCCAATTGGGATGGTTGTTAAGGATGGGTAAGAAGGCTAGCCTTACTGGCAAAACCCACATCCCAAAGAATGAAATAAATTCTAAACACCAGAAGCAGACTGAGCGATCCCACAACCAACGGATCAGATCTAAGCTCTGCAGTCCTGCCACATCCAGTCATGAACGGTGGTGGACAATTAAACAACTCACAAATATCCCCATCCTCAGTGATGGAGGAGCCCAGCACATCAGTGCAAAAGATAAGGTTGAAGCGTTTACAACAATTTTCAGTTGGAGGTTCCGAGCAGGTGATTAATCTCAGACTCCTCCAGTGGTCCCCAGCATCACAGACTCCAGCCAATTCGATTCACTCCACAAGAATCAACTTTGACAATATCCCAGCTACAGTTTTGAAGACTTGTGCTCCAGAATTAGCTGCCCCTTAATAAATAAATTAAGAGGGCAAAGAGGTGCCACAAAATATCACTAGCAGATGAGATTAAGGAAAACCCCAAGACAATTTGTAAGTACATTAAGAGCAAGAGGATGACCAGAGAAAGAGTGGGGCCCATTAGAGACCAAAGGGGTAATCTGTACAAGAAGCCAGAGGACGTGGGCAAGTTCTGAAATGAATATTTTTCATCTGTATTCACTGAGAAAGATATTGTGGCTGGAGATTTCAGTTGGGATGGTGAACTTCGAGAGCATGTTAAAATTAAAAAGGAGGAGGCACTAAATGTTTAGCGGGCATAAAGGTGCATAACTCCTCAGGGTCTGATGAGTTATATCCCAGGCTGCAATGGGAGGCAAGGGAGGAGATTTGCAGGGGCCCTGACAGAGATATTTAAATCTTCACTGGCCACAGGTGAAGTCAGTAAGAAGTCTCACAACACCAGGTTAAAGTCCAACAGGTGTATTTGGTAGCAAAAGCCACGAGCTTTCGGAGCGCTGCTCCTTCGTCAGGTAAGTGGGAGTTCTGTTCACAAACAGGGCATATAAAGACACAAACTCAATTTACAAAATAATGGTTGGAATGCGAGTTTTTACAGGTAATCAAGTCTTAAAGGTACAGACAATGTGAGTGGAGAGAGGGTGAAGCACAGGTTAAAGAGATGTGTATTGTCTCCAGCCGGGACAGTTATTGAGATTTTGCAAGCCCAGGCAAGTCGTGAGGGTTACAGATAGTGTGACATGAACCCAAGATCCCAGTTGAGGCCGTCCTCATGTGTGCGGAACTTGGCTATCAGTCTCTGCTCAGCGACTCTGCGTTGTCATATGTCGTGAAGGCCGCCTTGGAGAATGCTTACCTGAAGATCAGAGGCCGAATGCTCGTGACCGCTGAAGTGTTCCCCAACAGGAAGAGAACACTCTTGCCTGATGATTGTCGAGCGGTGTTCATTCATCTGTTGTCGTAGCGTCTGCATGGTCTCCCCAATGTACCATGCCACGGGACATCCTTTCCTGCAGTGTATCAAGTAGACAACGTTGGCCGAGTTGCAAGTGTATGTACCGTGTACCTGGTGGATGGTGTTCTCACGCGAGATGATGGCATCCGTGTCGATGATCCGGCACGTCTTGCAGAGGTTGCTGTGGCAGGGTTGTGTGGTGTCGTGGTCACTGTTCTCCTGAAGGCTGGGTAGTTTGCTGCAGACAATGGTCTGTTTGAGGTTGTGCGGTTGTTTGAAGGCAAGAAATGGGGGTGTGGGGATGGCCTTGGCGAGATGTTCGTCTTCATCAATGACATGTTGAAGGCTCCGGAGAAGATGTCGTAGCTTCTCCGCTCCGGGGAAGTACTGGACGACGAAGGGTACTCTGTCCGCCGTGTCCCGTGTTTGTCTTCTGGGGAGGTTGGTGCGGTTTTTCGCTGTGGCGCGTCGGAACTGTCGATCGATGAGTCGAGCACCATATCCTATTCTTATGAGGGCATCTTTCAGCATCTGGAGGTGTCTGTTGCGATCCTCCGCATCCGAGCAGATCCTGTGTATTCGGAGGGCTTGTCCGTAGGGGATGGCTTCTTTAATGTGTTTAGGGTGGAAGCTGGAGAAGTGGAGCATTGTGAGGTTGTCCGTGGGCTTGCGGTACAGTGAGGTGCTGAGGTGACCGTCCTTGATGGAGATGCGTGTGTTCAAGAATGCAACTGATTCCGGAGAGTAGTCCATGGTGAATCTGATGGTGGGATGGAACTTGTTGATGTCATCATATAGTTGTTTCAGTGATTGTTCACCATGAGTCCAAAGGAAGAAAATATCAAACAGGGACCTGGAGTCGAGGTCAGAACTAGAACATGAGCCAAAATGTACACTCGGACACAGGAAAATTACCCAGGTCTGGTTATGTAAAGTTTAGAATAGATTGTCAGGTTTAACAAATGAAAAGAGTGAATAGTTGTGAGTTGGGATTTAGAGAGGCTCCCGCTATGAGCTTGAATTAAGTCCCATGAAGTGATGTTCATCCATATCAGTGACTCGGATGAAAGGACCGAATGCATGGTCGCTAAATTTGCTAATGACACCAAGATAGGTCAGGGAATAAGTTGTGGAGAGGACATAAGGAGCCCACAAAGGGATAAAGATAGGTGAAGTGAGTGGGCAAAAATTAGGCCAATGGAGTGTGGGAAAATGAACTTGTCCACTTTGGCAGGAAGATTAAAACAAAGATTGCAGAACTCGGAGGTACAGAAGGATCTGTGTTAGCATGCAGAGACAGCAAGTGATTAGGAGGCTAAATGGAATGTTGTTATTTGTGAGGAGAATGGAATACAAAAATAGGGACGTTTTGCTAGTTGTAGGTGAGACAAAGAACAAAGAACAATACAGCACAGGAACAGGCCCTTCGGCCCTCCAAGCCCGTGCCGCTCCCTGGTCCAAACTAGACCATTCTTTTGTATCCCTCCATTCCCATTCCATTCATATGGCTATCTAGATAAGTCTTAAACGTTCCCAGCGTGTCCGCCTCCACCACCTTGCCTGGCAGCGCATTCCAGGCCCCCACCACCCTCTGTGCAAAATATGTCCGTCTGATATCCATGTTAAACCTCTCCCCCTTCACCTTGAACCTATGACCCCTCGTGAACATCACCACCGACCTGGGGAAAAGCTTCCCACCGTTCACCCTATCTATGCCTTTCATAATTTTATACACCTCTATGAAGTCTCTCCTCATCCTCCGTCTTTTCAGGGAGAACAACCCCAGTTTACTCAATCTCTCCTCATAACTAAGCCCCTCCATACTAGGCAACATCCTGGTAAACCTCCTCTGTACTCTGTCCAAAGCCTCCACGTCCTTCTGGTAGTGTGGCGACCAGAACTGGGCGCAGTATTCCAAATGCGGCCGAACCAACGTTCTATACATCTGCAACATCAGACCCCAACTTTTATACTCTATGCCCCGTCCTATAAAGGCAAGCATGCCATATGCCTTCTTCACCACCTTCTCCACCTGTGACGTCACCTTCAAGGGTCTGTGGACTTGCACACCCAGGTCCCTCTGCGTATCTACACCCTTTATGGTTCTGCCATTTATCGTATAGCTCCTCCCTACATTATTTCTACCAAAATGCATCACTTCGCATTTATCAGGATTGAACTCCATCTGCCATTTCTTTGCCCAAATTTCCAGCCTATCTATATCCTTCTGTAGCCTCTGACAATGCTCCTCACTATCTGAAAGTCCTGCCAATTTTGTGTCGTCCGCAAACTTACTGATCACCCCAGTTACACCTTCTTCTAGATCGTTTATATAAATCACAAACAGCAGAGGTCCCAATACAGAGCCCTGCGGAACACCACTAGTCACAGGCCTCCAGCCGGAAAAGGACCCTTCCACTACCACCCTCTGTCTTCTGTGACCAAGCCAGTTCTCCACCCATCTAGCCACCTCCCCCTTTATCCCATGAGATCCAACCTTTTTCACCAGCCTACCATTAGGGACTTTGTCAAACGCTTTACTAAAGTCCATATAGACGACATCCACGGCCCTTCCCTCGTCAACCATTCTAGTCACTTCTTCAAAAAACTCCACCAGGTTAGTGAGGCATGACCTCCCTCTCACAAAACCATGCTGACTATCGTTAATGAGTTTTTTCCTTTCTAAATATGCATACATCCCATCTCTAAGAATCTTCTCCAACAACTTCCCCACCACGGACGTCAAGCTCACCGGCCTATAATTACCCGGGTTATCCTTCCTACTTTTCTTAAATAACGGGACCACATTAGCTATCCTCCAATGCTCTGGGACCTCACCTGTGTCCAGTGACGAGACAAAGATTTGCGTCAGAGGCCCAGCGATTTCATCTCTCGTCTCCCTGAGCAGCCTTGGATAGATTCCATCAGGCCCTGGGGATTTGTCAGTCTTTATATTCTCTAACCAACCTAACACTTCCTCCCTCGTAATGGAGATTTTCTCCAACGGTTCAACACTCCCCTCCGAAACATTCCCAGTCAACACATCCCTCTCCTTTGTGAATACCGACGCAAAGTATTCATTTAGGATCTCCCCTACTTCTTTGGGCTCCAAGCATAATTCCCCACTTTTGTCCCTCAGAGATCTGATTTTTTCCCTGACAACCCTTTTGTTCCTAACGTATGAATAAAATGCCTTGGGATTCTCCTTAATCCTGTCTGCCAAGGACATTTCGTGACCCCTTTTTGCCCTTCTAATTCCCCGTTTGAGTTCTTTCCTACTTTCTTTGTACTCCTCCAGAGCTCCCTCTGTTTTTAGCTGCCTGGACCTAACATACGCCTCTCTTTTCTTTTTGACCAGTCCCTCAATTTCCCTGGTTATCCACGGAACATGGAATACTGTGTACACTTTCTGCTCTCATCTAAGAAAGGATATAAGTGCATAAGAAGCAGTTCAGAGAAGGTTCATTCAACTCATATCTAGGATGGGGGGTTATTTTACAAGGTTGGACAGGCTAAACTTTATCCACTGGAGTTTAGAAGACAGAGGTGATATCATTAACTTAAGAACTCAAGGGGACTTGAGTTAGACAGTTACATAGGTAAGATGGGTATACAGGGATATGGGCCAAATGCAGGCAATTGGGGCTAGCTTAGTGGTAAAAACTGGGCAGCATGGACAAGTTGGGCCAAAGGGCCTGTTTCCATGCTGTAAACCTCTATGACAGGGTGGAAACTGAGAGGATATCTCCTCTTGTGGGAGAGACTAGAACTAGCGGTCACTGTTTAAAAATAATCTCCCATTTAGAACAGAGACAAGGAGACATGCTTTCCGAAGAGTGTCGTCAGTTTATGGAATTCTCTCCACAGAGCAGTGGAGGTTGGATCATTTAATATTTTAAAAGAGACTTAGATGCTGGACAGATGAGAGTTAAAGGATATGGAGGGGTGGGAGATTGTATCAAATGATGGGGGAGTATTGAGGGCTGAATTATCCCACTCTTGTTTCTCTTTCTTTTGTTCTGAAAGAGGGCTGGAGGACAACTGAATCCTTGAGTTATTCGAAAGGTAAATGCCAGAGGAAATCATAAACCCAGCAGCAGCAGAGAAATGGACTTCAGCCCAGGAGCAAATGGCCAGCCAGGAACCAGTCCGTATAGTCACAGACTCAGCAATTAATAGCAGTAGCTGGACAGTTATTTTAAAAATTGAATAGCAGTTCAGATACTGCTCTCAGTGTAGTCCCAGTGGACAAATTCACTGCCTGAGTTGGGGTGAAGGCAGAGACCTTAAACTCTTTATAAAAGTACCTGGATCTGCAACTTAAGTGCTGTAAGCTAGAGGGCTACAGGTGCGGTAAGATGGGATTAGAAAGAGCACCATAGGTGTCCTTGGGCTGGCACAGATTTGTATCAAATGGCCTCCTCCTGTCCTGCAACCTTTCTATAGTTGTATGGAGCACTGCCTTGACTTTCAGGGATTTGGAAACCAAATTTAAACAAAGATCTAGTGCTTAGAGGAAAACAAAGAGCAGGCATGATCAGGGACAGTTACTGAGGCCATCTAGTTTTAAACCCACGATTAACTTGCATCCACTGTTTGAGCCAGGAAACTAGGAGGAAATGATACTGGTGGGAAAGGAACAGGGTGATAGATAGCCAAAGATCGAGGAGTTCCCCAAGGTTTGAAATAGGCTAATAAGTAATAAGGGAAAGAACTAATGAAAGCACTACTACAGGATCATTATTTTTTATTCATTCATGGAATGTGGATGTCACTGGCTAGACCAGCATTTGTTGCATGTTCCTAATCGCCCTTGAGGTGGTGGTGAGCTGCCTTCTTGAAATACTGCAGTCCGTGTAGTGTAGGTACACCTATAGTGCTGTTAGTGAGGGAATTCCAGGATATTGACCCAGTGACAGGGAAGGAACAGTAGTATATTTCCAAGTCAGGATGGTGCGTGACTTATAGGGAAAACTCCAGGTGGTGGTGTTCCAATATTTTGTATGCAGCAAATGCATTGTCTGAAAAGGTGGTAGAAGCTGTTCCATAGACCATGGCATGTTGTATTAAAGCAAGTCATTTCTGTGTATAGTTCGATCTTGTGGTTTGCTCCATTCTGTTTTGGGCTTCACACTGTAGCTGTTCACTCTATAGTCCATGTGTGGCCAAACTCCCCCAACTCGATTTTCAACACTACCGTAGTGGGTTGGATCTCAATGAGGCAGAGTACAGGAAGGAGATAGAGAATCTGGTGAACTGGTGCAGCACCAATAATCTCTCCCTCAAAGTCAACAAAACGAAGGAGATTGTCATCCACTTCAGGAAGCGTAGTGGAGAACATGCCCCTGTCTACATCAACAAGGACAAAGTAGAAATGGTCGAGAGATTCAAGTTTTTAGGTGTCCAGATCACCAAGAACCTGTCCTGGTCCCCCCATGCTGACACTGGAGTTAAGAAAGCCCCACCAACGCCTCTACTTTCTCAGAAGGCATGTCAGCTATGACTCTCACCAACTTTTACAGATGCACCTCAGAAAACATTCGTTCTAGTTGTATCATAGCTTGGTATGGCTCCTGCTCTGCCCAAGACTAGAAGGAACTACAAAAGGTCATGAACATGGTCCAATCCATCACACAAACCAGCCTCCCAGCCATTGACTCTGTCTATGCTTCCCGCTGCCTCGGCAAAGCAGCCAGCATAATTAAAGACCCCACGCACCTCGGATATTCTCTTTTCCACCTTCTTCAGTTGGGAAAAAGATACAGAAGTCTGAGGTCACGTACCAACTGACTCGAGAAGTTTCTTCCCTGGTGCTGTCAGACTTTTGAATGGACTTACCTTGCATTAAGTTGATCTTTCTCTGCACCCTAGCTATGACTGTAACACTACATTCTGCACTCTCGTTTCCTTATCTATAAACAGTATGCTTTGAATCATAGAAACCCTACAGTGCAGAAAGAGGCCATTGGGCCCATCAAGTCTGCGCCGACCACAATCCCACCCAGGCCCTACCCACATATCCCTACAGTTACCCACTAATCCCTCTGAACTACGCATCTCAGGACACTAAAGGGCAACTTCAGCATGCCCAATCGACCTAAACCGCACATCTTTGGACTGTGGGAGGAAACCCACGCAGACAGGAGGAGAATGTGCAGACTCCACACAGACAGTGATCCAAGCCGGGAATCGAACTCAGGTCCTTGGAGCTGTGAAGCAGCAGTGCTAACCACTGTGCTACCCAGTGCGTAAGAAACAATACTTTTCACTGTATGTTAATACATGTCAATGGAAAATCATGTCTCACAAATTTGATTCAGTTTTTTGAAGGGGTAACCAAGAAGGTAGATGAGGGCAGTGCAGTTGATGTTGTCTACATGGACTTTAGCAAGGCCTTTGACAAGGTACCGCATGGTAGGTTGTTGCATAAGGTTAAATCTCACGGGATCCAGGGTGAGGTATCTAAATGGATACAAAATTGGCTTCTTGACAGAAGCCAGAGAGTGGTTGTAGAGAGTTGTTTTTCAAACTGGAGGTCTGTAACCAGTCGTGTGCCTCAGGGATCAGTGCTGGGTCCACTGTTATTTGTCATTTATATTAATGATTTGGATGAGAATATAGAAGGCATGGTTAGTAAGTTTGCAGATGACACTAAGATTGGTGGCATAATGGACAGTGAAGAAAGTTATCTCCAATTGCAACGGGATCTTGATCAATTGGGCCAGTGGGCTGACGAATGGCAGATGGAGTTTAATTTAGACAAATGCGAGGTGATGCATTTTGATAGATTGAACCAGGGCAGAACTTACTCAGTTAATGGTAGGGCGTTGGGGAGGGTTACAGAACAAAGAGATCTAGGGGTACGGGTTCATAGCTCCTTGAAAGTGGAGTCACAGGTGGACAGAGTGGTGAAGGCGGCATTCGGCATGTTTGGTTTCATTGGTCAGAACATTGAATACAGGAGTTGGGACGTCTTGTTGAAGTTGTACAAGACATTGGTAAGGCCACACTTGGAATACTGTGTGCAATTCTGGTCACCCTATTATAGAAAGGATATTATTAAACTAGAAAGAGTGCAGAAAAGATTTACTCGGATGCTACCGGGACTTGATGGTTTGAGTTATAAGGAGAGGCTGGATAGACTGGGACGTTTTTCTCTGGAGCGTAGGAGGCTGAGGGGTGATCTTATAGAGCTCTATAAAATAATGAGGGGCACAGATCAGATAGTCAATATCTTTTCCCAAAGGTAGGGGAGTCTAAAACTAGAGGGCATAGGTTTAAGGTGAGGGGGGAGAGATACAAAAGTGTCCAGAGGGGCAATTTTTTCACACAGAGGGTGGTGAGTGTCTGGAACAAGCTGCCAGAGGCAGTAGTAGAGGCGGGTACAATTTTGTCTTTTAAAAAGCATTTAGATATAGTTACATGGGTACGATGGGTATAGAGGGATATGAGCGAAATGCAGGCAATTGGGATTAGCTTAGGGGTTTAAAAAAAAAAGGGCGGCATGAACAAGTTGGGCCGAAGGGCCTGTTTCCATGCTGTAAACCTCTATGACTCTGTGACAGTAATAAATCAAATCAAAGATCTGCACTTGGTAAAGAATGTTTCACCTTCTACTGGTCAGTTTAACTGGCATAGTTCAAAGCTTAGCTGTAACTTTGCCACGATGATGGAGCATTGAGGTGAACAAGGTGATATTTATCTGAGCTGGAGACAGATCCCAATTAATCCAAATCCATTCAGAAACTAAACTGACCGCTAAGATTGCAATGGAGGGTGACATGTGAAAACAGTATGTTTGTGCAGTTTGGATGGGGCCCCAGGAGAGGAATTAAAAGTGAATAAATTGTGTTGATATAATGCAGAGGCAGTATACTGGTGACCTTTACTCTCATAAAAGATAATCTGAACATTAGTTTTCTCTGTGGAAAACTTCCAATCTCCCAAAGATAGCATGCCGACGCTATAGTTAAGAAAGCCCACAAACGCCTCTACCTTCTCAGAAGACTAAGGAAATTCGGCATGTCAGCTATGACTCTCACCACCTTTTACAGATGCACCTTAGAAAACATTCTTTCTGGTTGTATCACAGTTTGGTATGGCTCCTGCTCTACCCAAGAACGCAAGAAACTACAAAAGGTCGTGGATGTAGCCCATCACGCAAACCAGCCTTCCATCCACTGACTGTCTACACTTCCCACTGCCTCAGCAAAGTAGCCAGCATAATTAAGGACCCCACACACCCCGGACATTCTCTCTGCCACCTTCTTCTGTCGGGAAAAAGATACAAAAGTCTGAGGACATGTACCAACCAACTCAAGAACAGCTTCTTCCCTGTTGCCGTCAGACTTTTGAATGGACCTACCCTACCTTGCATTAAGTTGATCTTTCTCTACACCCTAGCTATGACTAACTGCACACTCTTCTTTCCTTCTCCATGAACGGTATGTTTTGTCTGTATAGCGTGCAAGAAACATACTTTTCACTGTATACTAATACATGTGACAATAATAAATCAAATCCCCCAAAATTCAAAGAGAAACGCAGCAGGTCCACAAACTAATTTTGGAATTAGTGGCAGTGTGACCATTGAATCCAGTGAAGTGGTTGGAAAATTGGATTTTCTGTCTTAGTGACAGCTTCGTAGTCTTGGGGTATTTACATCAGTGATTTGCAAGTAATCTACAGTTTAGAAGACAGGGTAGATACATTAATTCAACACAGAAAATAGACAAGGACAAAGCATGAATGATGCAACACTGTCTGGAGACCATTCTAGAGATTTTCTGGGAAAAAGCCTAATATACATATAATTTTCTACAAACTTATTGCTCTTTTTTAAAAAAAGCATTTAATCTCATTTAACTTTATTTAAAATGCTCGAAACTGTATCACAAAGTAAAATAAGCAAAAGAACATTGTACAAGTTTTAACTTCCCTTTTAAATTTAAAAAAATTAACATAGAACCCACCTCTGTATCTACACCCTTCTCAAGCAGATTACGGGAGGCTGAGAGATGGGGACAGGTTTCCAGAATGAGGGAACGTGGGAAAGCTGGGAGGGAGGAATGAGGGTGTATTTTGAAACGGGAATTGAATTATTCCGAGAAACTATGTTAACAGTTCAAGGGAGACACAAGTTTGCCAACTGGTGATCCTCAGATGATTCTGAATTTATAAATTGTAAAGTTGCAGAAATTAATCAGGCCACGTGACTTTCCACTGATATGACTGGACCTGTTCATTGAGATCAGCACACTGGGATTTGGAGGCTTCCAGCTACCAAGGAAGACAGGTGGGAGACCACGAGAAGGGATGAAGAATTGCCCCGGCTGGCTGACAGAACCTTCTAGTAACTGTTCTGGTGTGGCAGAAGCAGGAGAAGGTGGTCCACATGGTTGGATAGGGGCAAGACCTAGTCAGTGGACAGGAGTGGGGGAGGGGCTAAGAACCAAGGTTCCCAGAAAACAAACTTCAGTTTCTGACCAGCAATGAAATCACCTCATTGGTTAATAGATAGAAACACCAAAAGGTCGAGACACGTTCCCAGCCAGAAATGCTTCTGTACTAAATGAAAGCTGCAGCGATTTGGGGCTTTTCAGGAATTGTGATTCAAATTTAATTTTAAAAAAAAATCAACCAATTTTCCTTTCACTCAAAGAGGGATGAGATTGGGAACTCGTGTGGAAATACGCAGCTTTCCTGGTTCAGTGCCCTATATCAGCTCTTGAGTAGGGTAATTGTACTGGTGTTAAGCATGCTACCTCTTACTCCTGATACTCAATGACACTACCTCAATGGCTATCATCCACTCTTGTTTCAGCTTGGTATTTTATTACTGTTTTAAGATGAATCAAAGTTACTTCAATCGGGGGGGGGGGGGGGGGGGGGGGGGAGTTATGCTACAACCTTCAGAAACTCTGATTACATACCATCTGGAGCACTTTCAGTTCTGGCGATTGGAGCACAGGAAGGATATGTTGTCCTTGGAGGGGAGTGCAATGTAGATTCACGAGAATTATGCTAGGGCTAAAAAATGTTATGAGGACAGGTTGTATAGGTTGGGCTGACAGTCCCTTAACTTTAGAAGGTTAGGGGATGATGTTGATACCTTCTCTTTACCCACCTATCAGTGGGGTGGTCCAAAACATGGTAGAGGGGTGGGTGGAGGGGGATTTCCTTAAAATGAGAGCTAGGCCATTCAGGAGTAATGACAGATATCACTCCTTCACAGTGAAAATCTACAACTCTCTCCCCCAAAGGTGTCTGGGCACTCTGGGTGTTGCAGCAATGTGGAGTCTGTGCTGCGTTAATGCAAGTGTTTGAACTAGTTTGCGTAGTTCATGAATTTAGAAAATCTGAATATAATGTAACTCTAATTTGTGCCTTTGAGCAGTGAGTAGACTGAAACTGGAGTTTAAAATACTGAGCATCAAGATTTCTGACTCAATACAATATCAATAACTAAAAACTGAAGAAAAAAAGCTACTTTAGATCAAGTCAGAAAGTTCTATTGGATCACAATTCCTTTAAATAGGCAACACTTTTAACAACCCAAAATTTAAGGTTACATGCGGGTTGAGTGCGTGTCTGGAACTACTCTACAAATCTGTACAATGTCAGTCAGTTGCAGGTCCTCCCACTGAACCAAATGGAAATGTACAGTGGATATTTGCAGATTTCACTTCCTGGGCCTTGACATTATCAAGTACAAACAGAAGGCGAATTGAATAAACTTATCAAGCTGCTAATAGATATTAGTGTATAACATTCAGAATAACTGCGACAATAGAACTGATTGTCTCATTTCCAAGTCCACTTTCAATACAATTAATGTTACTAACTTTAACTCAACCCTTTTAATATCGCACACATCACAATCTCAACGGCACTATACTCTCCATATAAAGCTGAATAAATTCAGAATAAGAAATTACCTGCAATGCAAACATTTATATAGAAGAGTCAGATAGAAGCAGCCATGCTTTGATCCCAGTCAGGGCTGATTACTCAGGGAATGTGTTGTTACTGAGCAACTCCTTCATCAATAAACCGCTATTTAAAGAGAGTTTCAGCGGGTTTTCCATTAACCTCCAGAATCCAGTATGCAAAACCATAATTCTTTTAAAGTCAAAAGCACCATTTTCTCCAAAAAATCTTATATTTGATTGAAAGACTCACTTTCACGAGCTATGAAAAATTACATTGCTGTGAAATACCAGCATCGATTTAGTCAGTGGGGGAGGGGAGGGGAGGCAGGTTAGAGAAACAGCTGTAGCAGAACCTTGGAAATAGGTCCTCCAGATCCAAGCAGGGTGCTCTACTGGGACAATACCCACATCTCCTGGTGGTAAGTACACTAGGCATGTAGATCTCTACTCCCTGATTGTCACATCATCCACCAGTCTATAACTAAGATAGACTAAGATACTATCTTAGCATTGGAAGGCACTCAGATTGCCTTCTGAGGGTGAGCCTGAAGGATACCCCAATCTCTGCCCAATCCGATGCACATATCCAAATGAATCTGTGGTGCTGCTGGACAGGTATTGACAATGCATGACCAAACCGTGTTTTAAAAAGTTGAACAAATCCACCCCCTCCCCTCGCTTGTTTGACTAAACAAACTCACCTCCTGCTAGAATCTGAACATAGTAAGAGTTTTAACAACACCAGGTTAAAGTCCAACAGGTTTATTTGGTAGCAAATGCCATTAGCTTTCGGAGCGCTGCTCCTTCGTCAGATGGAGTGGAAATCTGCCCTCAAACAGGGCACAGAGGCCGGGTAAGCGTTCTCCAAGGTGGCCTTCACGACACACGACAGCGCAGAGTCGCTGAGCAGAAACTGACAGCCAAGTTCCACACACATGAGGATGGCCTAAACCGGGATGCTGGGTTTATGTCACACTATCAGTAACCCCCACAGCTTGCCTCCTGGACTTGCACAATCTCACTTCTGCAAGATTCCGCTCCGAAAGCGAATGGCATTTGCTACCAAATAAACCTGTTGGGACTTTAACCTGGTTTTGTTAAAACTCTTACTGTGTTCACCCAGTCCAATGCAGGCATCTCCACATCATGACTAGAATCTGAGCATGCAGTCATACCAAGAACAAAACACAACTAAGCAAAACAAATTTCAGCTCTGTACCAAAGCATTTGGTTCAAAGTGTGTTCCTAACAGACAAACCGAAACATGGATCTTCACACATTCTGCATCTTTAATGCTTAAAACTAGATCAGCTAAGCCTCGTGTCAATTCAAACCACATTAGTTTGACAGCTTTTGTTTCCTACATCATGGGTTATGGTCATCAAGACCAGTTTCACAGTACTGGCATAGACTGAAATTTAACTTCTATAACCCTGTATAGAATTGGGAAACACTACAAATTTTGGACCATCTGACACTCCAAATATTGCAATATAGTAATAACAAATTATCTCCTAGCAAAAAAAATATAAAATCATTTTTTCCTCAAAATAAAGATACTGTATCTTTACACCATGACCGTGATATTCAAATATCACAATAAATACAGTACTAGGATTAATGCCAAATTACTAAATTATAATGTTACAACATCTTCAGCTATCTAGAGTGCCTTAGCGTAACCAGGGCAGAATTAGAGAGAAACAACTAGTGGACTGGAACGGATGACTGGAAAGTAATGGAAATGATTTGACCTGATGGGTGACTTCATTTCACTTTGAGTTTTAACGATTAACACAAGTATACCAATGGTATACCATCAGCCTGCCAGGGTAACCACACTGTACACAGGAAATGAGCAAGTGCAAGATGACCCCTCCCTCTTTCCCAAAATGTATACTTCATTTTGTCATAATGAAATCTCTTTGCATAATCCTAGGCTGAAAGAGTTGCTTGCTGTGTTGTACAGACTATCAGAACAGAAATACAGAGAAACAGAAAGGTCTCTTTATAATGGTACACATGTATATTACAATAATTTCTCTGTGCACTGTGTCTGGAGTAGAGACCTCCACACAAGACCAGATGTGTGGAAAGTCTGTAGTTCTCGTCACTGTCTAAAAACATCATTTTTTTTAAGTATTGAAAAACTTTTTAATTTTATAAACCTTCATCAGCTTTTCATTCTCCTTTTCATGTCAAATTTTCTTCAGTGGAGGCCCGGTTTAAGCCAGCAATTGGCAGAAAGATTACTACAAGTCTGTCTCACACCAATCACATGATGAGTTCACCCTGAGGGTTTTGGCAGTCCTTGTGTGTTGGAGTTTATAACAGGGGTTTCCAAATGTCAACAGGACCTTCTGCCCCCAAAATAAATGCTGCTACAGGTTCAAAACAGAAAATCAAAATCAAATCGCCCACTTGAGAAAAGTAGTTGCCAGACTCTTTGTATCTGGTGACGAAACCAGATTAGACTATATTATCCACAGATATACATCCGATGACACTTTCCTGAAACCTCCAAAGACTTTGTTGAAGCTGCACTGATATGTGGCTGAGCGATCTTTGCGTTGTGCGTAGTGCACAAGGTGCATTCCTTTCCCCTCTGTTTCCAGCCAGGCTTTAGTGCAGGTTTGCAGCAGCTATGGCAAAAACCTCCTGGATCTCTCGCACTGTCAGAATCCGAGTCAACATTTGTTCCATGTGCTCTTTGCTGATTGGCTGTGTGGAGTACCAGATCGGGCTGTTTGGTGCCACCACAGGCTCAGGTGTCAGGTAAAAGGTATCATTCCTGCCCTTCACACTCTGGGGACTAAACAAAATATTAGTTCAAGTTATTTGGGAAAAGCAGAATTCTTCCCTCATCATTTAACAGAAATGTTCCTCACAGGTTTCCATTTTATTGCATTTAGTGCAATAGCTTTACCACGTGTTAATGACTGTGTGTTCAGCAGATAAACGACAAAATGCCTGGCTTCCAGGAAGGGATGAACATTGTTTCCCCTCCAATGGTGTGAGGTACTCGGCTCTGTTTGCCAACAACAGACTTCATAATAACTGGCAGTAAATTAGTGCCGGGAGAGGGGGGATTAAACTGATTAATTTACGGTCTCCATACTATTAAAAACAGTATATATAAGCAGCAGGGAGTGCAAAATAATATTACAAGGAGGATACCAGGAATGAGATACACAGACATCAAGAATAGTTGAACAGGTTTGGGCTTCTGTAATTAGAAAAGGAAGAAGCTCACAGAGCTGACTGATAAAGGTCTTTAAAATAATGAATGGGTTGGACAGGGTAGGTGTGGTGAGAATGTTTCCATTTGTAGGACGACCCAAAACTAGGGGGCCATAAATACAAAACAGTTTATAGAACATAGAAAGAATACAGCACAAACAGGCCCTTCGGCCCACAAGTTGCGCCGGTCATGTCCCTACCTACCTAGGCTTATATATAGGCTTACCTATAACCCTCAATCCTATTAAGTCCCATGTACTCATCCAGAAGTCTCTTAAAAGACCCTTTCGAGTTTGCCTCCACCACCACTGACGGCAGCCGATTCCACTCACCCACCACCCTCTGTGTGAAAAACTTACCCCTGACATCTCCTCTGTACCTACTCCCCAGCACCTTAAACCTGTGTCCTCTCATAGCAGCCATTTCAGCCCTGGGAAAAAGCCTCTGAGAATCCACCCGATCTATACCTCTCAACATCTTGTGCACCTCTATCAGGTCACCTCTCATCCTACGTCTCTCCAAGGAGAAAAGACAGAGTTCCCTCAACCTATCCTCATAAGGCATGCCAACCAATCCAGGCAACATCCTTGTAAATCTTCTCTGCACCCTTTCAATCATTTCCACATCCCTCCTGTAATGAGGCGACCAGAACTGAGCACAGTACTCCAAGTGGGGTCTGACGAGGGTCTTATAGAGCTGCATCATTATCTCCCGACTCCTAAACTCAATCCCTCGATTGATGAAGGCCAGCACACCATACGCCTTCTTAACCACCTCCTCTACCTGCAAGGCCGATTTAAGAGTCCTATGGACCCGGACCCCAAGGTCCTTCTGATCCTCTACACTGCTAAGAGTCTTACCCTTGATATTATACTCCTTCATCCCATTTGACCTGCCAAAATGGATCACTACACATTTATCCGGGTTGAAGTCCATCTGCCACTTCTCCGCCCAGTCTTGCATTCTATCTATGTCATGCTGCAGCTTCTGACATCCCTCCAACCTATCCACAACCCCACCAACCTTCGTGTCGTCGGCAAACTTACCAACCCATCCCTCCACTTCCTCATCCAGGTCATTTATGAAAATGACAAACAGCAAGTGTCCCAGAACAGATCCCTGGGGCACACCACTGGTGACCAACCTCCATTCAGAAAAAGACCCATCTACAACCACTCTCTGCCTTCTGCAGGCAAGCCAGTTCTGGATCCACAAGGCAACAGCCCCTTGGATCTCATGCCCTCTCACTTTCTCGAGAAGTCTTGCATGGGGGACCTTATCGAACGCCTTGCTGAAGTCCATGTAACCCACATCTACCGCTTTTCCTTCGTCAATGTGTTTAGTCACATTTTCAAAGAACTCCACCAGGCTCGTAAGGCACAATTTGCCTTTGACAAAAGCTGTGCTGACTGCTTTTGAACATTCTAAACTTCTCTAAATGTTCATAAATCCTGTCCCTCAGGATCTTCTCCATCAACTTACCAACCAGAGGTTAGACTCACCGGTCGGTAATTTCCTGGACTATCCCTATTCCCTTTCTTGAATATAGGAACCACATCCGCAATCCTCCAGAACCTCTCCCGCCTCCATCGACGATGCAAAGATCATCGCCAGAGGCTCTGCAATCTCTTCCCTCGCCTCCCACAGTAACCTGGGGTACATCCCATCCGGTCCTGGCGACTTATCTATCTTGATGTTATTCAAAATTTCCAACACATCCTCTTAATGTCCACATACTCAATCTTTTCAGTCCGCCTCAATCCTGTAGTACAACCACCCAGGTCTTTTTCCACCGTGAATACAGAAGTAAAATATTCATTAAGCACCTCTGCTATTTCTTTTAAAAAGATGGGATGCCCTTAATGTTGGCGAGTCCTCTACCGCTGATGGGACTTTCTCACCTTCACATTTGAGAGATCCTATTCCTTCACATCTTATCCTTTTACTCTTCACATATTTATAGAACGCCTTAGGGTTCTCCTTAATCTTACCTGCCAAGGCCTTCTCGTGACCCCTTCTGGCTTTCCTAATTTCTTTCTTAAGTCCCTTCCTACAAGCCGTATACTCAACAAATCAATATTATAAAAATTCTAACTTTATGCATCGAGTGGATGTAATACACAACTCACGGCCACAGGGAGTGCTGGAATCAAACAGCTTAGAAGCTTTCTAAACAAAACTAAAGAACACGAGAGAAGGAATAAAAACAAGCTGAAAGGCGGAGACAGGGTGGTTACAACAGGAGGAGACACTTGGGAGTGTAAACACCAGGACAAACAAGTTAGGCTGAATTGCCTGCTTTTGTGCTTTATGTCTTTGTTTTATGTAATTCTATGGATATGGTCAGTGGTAAGCTCGCTGCTAGTTAGCATAAAGTCTGATGCGAGCAGAGGTTTAGGAGGCTTGTTGGGAACATTTAACCACACAAGGTGAACAACCAATTAACAAATAAAGTTGATTTTGGAGATTAGGATGGAGGCAGCAAATGTTTTTCACATTGAAGAAAAAATGTTTGCATTAATATAATAACCCCCTGTACTTGGTGTCCCTCTCGCGGTTCATCGTCTGAGCCAATCAGAATCTGAACACGTGACACTAGTCAACCTATTCCAGTAAATTAAGTTACAACAGGAAGGGTCCCCTTGTTCAATGCCTCGGTCTCACTACACTTATCCCCGATATCAGACAGATAAAGGAACACTTATAAGGGATAACAGGTTTGATTAAGAGTGTCTAGTAATGTTGAACAAGGAATATTTCTAATGTGAAAAGTCAGAAGCATAAAGAGAATGTTAATAATTCTGACCCAGTTCAAAGTCACTAAAGGTAGTAAAGTACTGGCCAGTGGCAGCTTATCCACCTTATCCTTTGGAAAGGGTGCAGAGGAGATTTACCGGGATGTTGCCTGGTATGGTGGGAAGGTCTTATGAGGAAAGGCTGAGGGATTTGAGGCTGTTTTCGTTAGAGAGAAGAAGGTTAAGAGGTGACTTAATAGAGGCATACAAGATGATCAGAGGATTAGATAGGGTGGACAGTGAGAGCCTTTTTCCTCGGATGGTGATGGCTAGCACGAGGGGACATAGCTTTAAATTGAGGGGTGATAGATATAGGACAGATGTCAGAGGCAGGTTCTTTACTCAGGGAGTAGTAAGGGCGTGGAATGCCCTGCCTGCAGCGGTAGTGGACTTGCCAACATTAAGGGCATTTAAATGGTCATTGGATAAACATATGGATGATATCAGAATAGTGTAGATTAGATGGGCTTTAGATTGGTTTCACTGGTCGGCGCAACATTGAGGGCCGAAGGGTCTGTACTGTGCTGTAACGTTCTATGCCTTATGAACAGCCATATTCTGAAAAGTTACCGAGAATGCAAATATTCTCACCATTTGAAGAGGTAGAAGTCATAGAGTTTGATGGGACATCGCAGCGGGTTCTCTGGGTTCTCAGACTGCTCCGCATACATATCATCCGTAACTGAAACAAGTCAAAATGGAAGATTTCAGCTTTAAAGTTATTATGGAGTCACTGAATAGTGCAGCATAGACGCCATAGCGCCATCAAACCTGTGCTAGCTCTTTCTAGTAATCCCATTCTCCTGCTTCCCTCTATCTCTACAACTGGAGGTGGAGAAATCATATTTGGGCGGCACGGTAGCACAGTGGTTAGCACTGCTGCTTCACAGCTCCAGGGTTCGATTCCCGGCTCGGGTCACTGTCTGTGTGGAGTTTGCACATTCTCCTTGTGTCTGCGTGGGTTTCCTCCGGGTGCTCCGGTTTCCTCCCACAGTCCAAAGATGCGCGGGTTAGGTTGATTGGCCAGGTTAAAAATTGTCCCTGAGATGCGTAGTTAGAGGGATTAGCGGGTAAATATGTGGGGGTAGGGCCTGGGTGGGATTGTGGTCGGTGCAGACTCGATGGGCCGAATGGCCTCCTTCTGCACTGTAGGGTTTCTATGATTTCTATGATATTTTTAGTTGGCACAGCGTTACCCTGGTTTCTGGGATCTCATTCTTCAGGACAGTTCAACATCAATTCAAAGACAAAGTCAGACATATATTGATTACACTGAGGACACCGAAGATTCCTGCGATCTTGAGAGATGAGAAACTTGGGTGTTATTTTCACTGTTTCTTGCTTAATATCTGTAAAGTGTGCTTAATAAGTTCCACTTGATTCATAAATACTAGTTATTGTATGTAAAGCACCTAGTGTCAGAAATTCAAACCTCAGTTTGTTTCAATTAGACGGGCTTTATACCTCAAAATCCTAAACCTTACACTGTAGCTCTGCAAGCGTGCATCCAATTTCCTTTGGAAATCATTCATCACGTCCATTTCCACCAGCCTCGTAAACAATGAGAACCAGGAACAGAAATATATCACACCAAGGAACACGAGGTTTTAGAACAGGGCTCAAAGCGGTGGGTTTTAAGAAGCGTCTTTACTGCAGCCAGGGAGGAAATTCCATAAACTTGGGACCCAGGCAACTGAAGGCATGGCAGCCAATGATGGAAGAATTAGATTTGGGAATGGGTGTGGCTAGAAATGGAGCAGAGAGATCTGGGAAGGTTGTGAGGTTGGAGGAGATGCAGAGATTGTGGGGGAGAGAGAGAAAAGAAAGGAGGGATTCAAACAAAAAGGAGGAACATTTTAAAATCAAGACTTATATTTAGTGGAAGGTACATACAGCAGCAAACACGGGGTGATGTATACAGTGTAGAAAGATGGGAGGTCATTCTGCTCATTGTGCTGGCTCTTTTAAAGAACATGTTTTGCCATTAAGTATTCTGTTTATCTAATTTCCTTTTAAAAGTTACTGTTGAAACTGCTTCCACCACCCTTTCAAGAAGCACATTTATAAATCCATCACAAAGACCAACTCTCCTGCTCCCAACACCCTTCCTCTGCTTCTGAAATCCTATTCTGGTACCTCCAGACTCGAAACATTGGCTCTATTCTCTCCTCACAGATGCTGTCAGACCTGCTGAGATTTTCCAGCATTTCCTGTTTTTGTTTCAGATTCCAGCATCTGCAGTATTTTGTTTTTAATCTGACTAATTTGATGTTCCTCTGGCCAACCTCCCATCAGTTCTACATTGCAGTGCCTTCAAACCTACAAGGTTGGTGCATATTCCTGGAACATTCAAGCTCTAGTCTTGAACCTGCAACACACAAACAAATTTCCCTCAAACGGCATTTATAGGGGCAGTAGAAGTATTTCATGCGATGGAAGGACTTGGATGTTTTCCTACCAGATGTAGTGTATTAAACACTGAGCAGTACTGACATTTCCCGCTGTGTTCCCACAGAACGTTTCTCCCTTTGCATCACAGGGCAGCACTCTGCTCAAAATGTTCAATCATAGAATCATACACTACAGGAGGCCATTCAGCCCATTGAGTCTGTACCGACCACAATCCCCACCCAGGCCCTACTCCATTAACCCCATACTTACCCTGCTAATCCCCCTGATACCAAGGTCAATTTTAGCACGGCCAATCAACCTAACCTGCACATCTTTGGAGCGTGGGAGGAAACCGGAGCACCCGGAGGAAACCCATGCAAACATGGGGAGAACGTGCAAACTCCACACAGACAGTGATCCGAGCCGGGAATCGAGCCCGGGTCCCTGGCGCTGTGAGGCAGCAGTGCTAACCACTGTGCTACCATGCTGCCCTATAAAATGTTTAATACGCTTCGAAGGGCCAAATGGCCTACTGCTGCTTCTAGTTTCTATTTTTTAAAAGTTCTGTAGCACTCAAAGTAAAACAGGACTCCACTAACCATGAACATTCCTAAGGATATCTCAGTACTTTCTCCAAATCTTTAGTATTGTGGCTGCAAATGATAGTGTCCCTGTAATAAATATCTCACGCAGAGATTGTTTCACAACCCATTTATGCCAGCAACATTAAATTTCTGAAAACTGAACAATTGAAAGGACAGGTTAATGTTTTGCCAAGAAGGGGTCCATCTGAAATATTAATGTGTTTCTCAGCGCTGACAGATCCAGTTGTATGTTCAACATCCAGCTGGATTGTTAAATAGAAAAATAGCTTTGTTTTGATACAGTAGAACCAGTCAGGGGATCGGAAAAACAGTACAGATCTTTTCCTCAATCCACGTTATTAACGACACATTGAAGCAGCAGCAATTTTCCTGTTACCTTTCTGCCCAGTTTGATGCAGGCCCAATGCTTTCAGATAGCGAATACTTGTGCTTTTATCCTTGGGATTTACAGGGCTTTTCTTTGTCTGGCGAACCACTTTTGAGAATGCCAGTTTCATGTGTTGCTCTACACTCTTCAATAGGAAGTACCTGAGTGGAAAGGAAAACAATCACATGGCTGTAAACATCTCGAGCCTCTGCCCCAAACAGGCGAGCTGTGCAAAAAACAGACCATTTAGCTTCACAATCAGAAGCTTGTTAAGTCAAGGTTCACCAGCATCACGTCCACGTGGCATGTCTTCAAAGCTCAAGATAAATACTTCAGCATTCTATCTAAAGGAGGAGAAAGATATTGTCTATCTACTCAGTTTATGGTTGCCTCTTGTGCTAATATCAGCATGGTCAGTCAGCTCAGTCCATACCATCGCATTGTGCTTATGGCCATTCTTGCAGTAAGTGCACCTGTAACTCATTGCTAACTTGTGTTCTCAACTTTTCAGGACCTTATTACACTGGCGATTCATGTAGTATTCCTCCAACTAGTGGATGATACAACCTCAACTTTGTACACTAGGATTTAGTAAACCCTTGTAAAAGTCAATATATTTTGGTGAAGTTGAATAAAAACACACACACAAAGATAAATGTTCCATGCTTGAGCAAAGGGACCTGGGGGTCCTTGTGCATGAGACACAAAAGCCCAGTCTGCAGGTACAACAGGTGATCAAGAAGGCAAATGGGATGTTGGCCTATATTGCGAGGGGGATAGAATATAAAAGCAGGGATGTCTTGATGCACCTGTACAGGGCATTGGTGAGGCCGCAGCTGGAATACTGTGTGCAGTATTGGTCCCCTTATATGAGGAAGGATATATTGGCATTGGAGGGAGTGCAGAGAAGGTTCACCAGGTTGATACCGGAGATGAGGGGTTTGGATTATGAGGAGAGGCTGAGGAGATTGGGTTTGTACTCGTTGGAGTTTAGAAGGATGAGGGGGGATCTTATGGAGACTTATAAGATAATGCGGGGGCTGGATAGGGTGGAGGCGGAGAGATTCTTTCCACTTAGTAAGGAAGTTAAAACTAGAGGACACAGCCTCAAAATAAAGGGGGGTCGGTTTAAGACAGAGTTGAGGAGGAACTTCTTCTCCCAGAGGGTGGTGAATCTCTGGAATTCTCTGCCCACTGAGGTGGTGGAGGCTACCTCGCTGAATATGTTTAAAGCGCGGATGGATGGATTCCTGATCGGTAAGGGAATTAAGGGTTATGGGGATCAGGCGGGTAAGTGGTACTGATCCACGTCAGATCAGCCATGATCTTATTGAATGGCGGGGCAGGCTCGAGGGGCTAGATGGCCTACTCCTGCTCCTATTTCTTATGTTCTTATGTTCTTAAAACATTTGGAACTGTCAAACTACCATACGGACTCAAAATATCAGAAAGGAAATGTTAAAACAGATTAACCTGAGCTTCTATTTATAGGAGGAGCAAGGCTAAAGGTTTGGATTATCAATCGCATTTCTTACCACTCTATTCTGCAACTGGAATGGGAATATGTGGACAATGGGGGGGGGGGGAAAGAATCATTTTAAATCACCATCCAGTTTAACATTACAAAAATAGTGAATACTAAGGGGAACCATTAAAAAAGCTTCATTTTTATCAAGGAGAAGTTTAATCAGGATTATTTCAGAGACTTTCTGCAGTTACTAAGAAGGGGCCAATATCAGGCAAAACACCACCCTCCACTTCTGGTGCTGTTTAAAAAATAATTCAGTTGGAAGTAGAACTAGCAAACAGGAAATCTTCAGACACTGCATCTTACTTTAGAATAAAAACAGAAAGATAAAACACACAACAGTTCATAATGCCTGAAAGAGAAAAACTAGGGAATGTTTCATATGGGTTCCTTGCATCTCGAATAAGCAAATATTCAAGCATTAAGAATTTCAGGTTCAAGTAACTTAAAGGGAAACTCACTTGGTGTTGAAGAACATGAGAGTTGTAAGGAGGGTAGAAGGAGAGTGGGCACCGAGTTGTTTGCATTCCCACAGCATCTCCTCTGTGATGTGGCTGGGGATGATATAACCTATTAAGATAATACAGTGCTACATTACCTTTAGACTTGACAGAAACTACTTTGCAATCAGTGCTGTATCTTTAATTGGCAATAACTCACAGCGAGGTGGTAAATACCAATGCCTCATCCCCAAATGTTAAATTAGCTTTTTACAGAGGGAATTTAGTCAAGTGGATGAATTAACCATTGCAACCCAGGGAGCATGGATATATGTGGTTAATAAGGTACGGCTGTGATGTTGAAATGAGATGCGTTTTATTTGAAACAAAGCATTTCCAAAAAATTCAGGCAGATTCAGCATCAGCTAATCTCAAGATGTTCTGATGATTAATAAGCATGCATTCACCCTTAAACATTGGACAGATCTTTTGGTGTCATTGGTTTAGCACTAAGCACTGTTTTAGGAATAACAACTACAACACGGATGTCACTTATAAACCCCTCCATACCCATCTTGTGTGCTACCTGTAGGAATTCACTAACTTAAACATTCACTTACCCAGAGAACTGATCTGAGGTTGCCAATCCTTCAACACCTCCTGTAACCTCTCAGTGAACTTTGTATAGTAGATATCTGAAAATATATCATCTACCCTGCCATTTTCAAATAGGTACTGAAAAATAAAAATAAAAATAAAAAACTTTCCACAAAACCAAAATAACTACAGCATTTAACACCTGTACAATCGGTGTGCGTGTGTGGGGAGGTTATTCATATTGAAACCAGCCACGTGTAAAACCTGCGTTGTACTTCAGGAACATGGAGCAGGCTAAACTGATGGAGTGGAAGTAGCTCATGAAACATATTCTGCTGTCAGCCAGCTATACTGAGATGGATTTGTTCTACAGGTCTCTTACACAAGGCTATTGCAAGTGATTTTGTAAAGAAATCAATCCTGCTGACAGCAATTTATGAAGTTAAAAATTATGAAAAAGTTCAAAACTATAGCTGGACATGATGTTTCACGTGAGGCGTCCAAAACCAGAAGTCATAAAATAATTTAGTGACTAATAAATCAAAAAAAGAACTGAAAGAAACTTCTATATTTAAGGCAGAGAGTGGTGGGTGCCTGGAACATACTGCCAGAGGAGGTGGTGGAAGCAGGCACATAAGCAACATTTAAGAGACACCTGGATGGGTGCATTAATAGGGAGGGAATAGAGGGATACGGACTGAGTAAGCGCAGAAGTTTGTTTAGTTTAGTTAGGGCATCATGATTGGCACAGGTTTGGAGGGCCGAAGGGCCTGTTCCTGTGCTGTACTTTTTTTGCTTATTTGGAGCATGAACATGGACACATACCAGTTACAAACATACTCAATAGCCTTTTTCTGTGCTGTACATTGGATGTAACCCTGGTTGTGCACTGCTGTTGGCCGCTTAAATGTTGTCTTTATTTTTATATATTCATTCACAGGACATAGGCATCGCTGGCTGGGCCAGCATTTATTGCCCTTCCCTAGTTGCCCGAGGACAGTTGAGAGTCAACCAATTGCTGTGGCTTTGGAGTCATGTGTAGGCCAGGCCAGGCAAGGACAGCAGATTTCCTTCCCTAAAGGACATTAGTGAACCAGATAGGTTTTTCTGACAATCGACAATGGTTTAATGGTCATCAGCAGATCCTTAATTCCAGATTTTTAAAAAATTGAATTTAAATTCCTCCATCTGCCGCAGCGGGATTCAAACCCGGGTCCCCAGAACATTAATCTGGATTAATAGTCTAGCGATAATATCACTAGGCCATCGCCTCCCCATGTCTCAAGAGGACAGACTCCCCCCACCCCCAGATGGAAGGCAAGGCAGAAAAGGCCATTTGCATTACCATTCAGCAGCCCTTCAAGCTGCAGTAATCCAAGCACATCCCTGATGACAATGTAGTGTCTTGTGTTTGTCAAAAAAATGGATATGATAAAGTGGTGTTCAAAATCAAAATATCTGGATATACACAGATCTCTGTCGAGAGAGGCTGGTTTTAAGTCCTCAGTGCAATTCTATTCAGTACTGATTTCAGTACGTTAACCCAACCGTTTCTCTTCACAGATATTGGCTAGCCTGCCAAGCATATTTACCAATCTGCCAACAATTATTGGTTTGAAGCATTATCATTTTTCTTTATTTTACAAAGGGAATATTAGTTATGTGAAAACTGCCACTGTAACTTGCATCCATATCCTTTCACACTCAAAATATACACACACTGACTCTCTATTTTGACAATCAATTCCGACGATTGAATGCCGGAGTTGTTTGAAAATGGAGAATTGATGTGGGTACAATCAACAGGCTGTACCTTTTGTATGCAGAGACAGATATAGTACACCATGTCCGGGTTGTATACCTCACCCTCCGAATTACGAGCTTCTTTTAGCATCAGACACAGTCCATAATTTAGTTCTGCCACTGCTGATGATAGAAGGTCTTCCTGGAAGCGCAATGGCTGACGTCCTTAAAGGGGAAGAAAACATCATGAATACCCAGCATATTTTATTAGCTGCAATGGTCAATATACAAGATTCCTGAAATTACATCGCAGGCAACGGGAAACGTTTAGCATGAAGTAATAATGAACAATGCATTAATCAGTTCTTTATTTGGATGCACAAATTTCACATCAAATGCTGCTCTGCTTTAAGGAGAAGTGGAACTTACAGCATCTAATGAGGCCACATTTCAAATATTGTAGAGTTTTGGTCCCCTTATTTAAGGAGATATATATTAGCATTGGAGGCAGTACAGGAGGTTTCTAGAGTGATCTCGGGCATGAAGGACCTGACACATGAGGAAAGATTAAATCGGCTGGGTTTGTTTGGAAGATTTTTAAGGGTTAGACAGGGTATTTCCACTCATTGGAGAGTGTAGGACCAGAGGACATAGTCACAGAATAAGGAAGTGCTCATTTGAGAAAGAATTTCTTCTCTCAAAAGGTGTTGCGAATCTTTGGAATTGTTTACCCCAGGAAGGCCGAGTCCTTGAACATTTTTCAAAGTTGAGATTGACAGGTTTTTAAATCAGTTGGGGATAATGGCTACAGAGATAAGGCAAGAAAGTGGACTTAGTAATTGCGAGATCTGCCATGATCTTATTAAATGGCGGAGCAGTCTCCAAGGGCAGAATGGCCTATTCCCGTCCCCTTTTCTCAATCTTATGGTCTAAAGAGAGAAAACAACAGGTCAATGTTTTGGCAGGAAGGTCTTTCCCAAAGGTGGCTACAAAGAAATGGCCCAATGGGAGTTCACCTGCATGCTAATCCTTCCTGCATCAGCCCTGTAGCATTAGATATTTCTTTCATCTCTATTGATTCTAGTCAAAATAACAAATACAAGTTGAAGAAACAAAAGTGAATGTACAAGTGTGTTTGTACACAGAGCTCAAGTGTTTTTATGCTCAACACTATTATAGAAACCCTATAGTGCAAGAGGTCATTCAGCCCATCGAGTCTGCACCAACCGCAATCCCACCCAGGCCCTATTCCCATAACCCTACATACTTACCCTGCTAATCCCCCTGACACTAGGGTCAATTTAGCATGACCAATCAACCTAACCCACACATCTTTGGACTGTGGGAGGAAACCCACGCAGACACAGGGAGAACGTGCAGATTCCGCACAGACAGTGACCCAAATCAGGAATCAAACTCGGGTCCCTGGCCCGGTGGGGCAGCAGTGCTAACTGTTGTGCTGCCAAGTGAGCACAAACTGCCATCAGCTTTGTAATTGAGTACCATGCCCAATGTAAGCTTAAAGAAAACTGCACTAGTTATTTATTCAGAGATGAAATCATGGAAACTAAGGGTAGGCTTAATGGCCCTCAGAAAAAAAATTCTCGCCTGTATTAAAAAGGTAGACATCATATTCTTGCACTGTAGAGTCTAGAACTAGGCTCTGAGTGGAAATATCCTCCTGTATCTACCCGATCAAGTCCCCTCAGGATCTGATATGTTTCAATAAGATCACCTCTCATTCTTCGAAACTCCAGTAGGTATAGGTCCAACCTTTCTCCATAAGACCAACCCCTCATCCAAGTAATGAGTCAAGTGAACCTTCTCTGAATTGCTTCAAATGCAATATCTTTTTTTTAAAAATAGGCACCAAAATTGTACACAGATTCCAGATGTGGTCTCACCAAGGTCCTGAACAGCTGCACTAAAACTTCCCTACTTTTATATTCCATTTCCCTTGCAATAAATGCAAACACTACATTTTTACCTCCCTAACCATTTTCTGACTTGCATAACCTTTTGAGATTCATGTACTAGGATACCCAGATCCCTCTGCACCACAGAGTTGTGCAATTTCTCTCTATTTAAATAATATACTGTTTTTCTATTCTTCCTGCCAAAGTGGACAGGTTCATATTACACTTACAATTTTTTACCTACACATTTAACTTGTCTATATCCCTTTGCAGGCTTGCTACCTCCTATCGAGAACTTAATTGGTGTCATCAGCAAATTTAGCTAACATACATTTGGTCATTTCATTCAAATCATTGATGCAGGTTGTAAATAGTTGAGGCCTTGCAACAATCCTTGTGGCACTCCACTTGCTGCAGCTTGCTTCCTGTCAGCTAGCCAATCCTTTATTCATGCTAATATGTCACCCCCTACATTATGTAACCTTATCTTGTGTACCTTTGGTGCAGCATCTTATCAAATGCCTTCTGGATACCCAAGTATACCACATCCACAGGTTCCCCTTTATCCGCATTGCTTGTTACTTCCTCAAAGAGCTCAAATTAGTTGCATACAATTTGTTTTTAACAAAACTGTGTTGACTCTGCCTGTCCAAATGATGATTGTCTAAGTATGCTGCCATTTCCCGGTGACAGATATTAGGCTAACTGGCCTGGAGTTCTCTGCTTTGTATCCTTCCTATTTTCCAATCCACTGGGCTCTTCCAGAATCTAAGGAACTTTGGAAGATTATAACCAATGCATCTACTATTTCTGCAGCCATTTCATTTCAGACCCTAGGTCGTAGGCCATCTAATCCTGGGGGCTTGTCAGCCTTTAGTTCCAACAGTTTTCCCAACACCGGTGGCACAGTGGTTAGCACTGCTGCCTCACAGCTTCAGGGACCCGGGGCAGCACGGTGACACAGTGGTTAGCACTGCTGCCTCACAGCGTCAGGGACCCGGGGCAGCACGGTGACACAGTGGTTAGCACTGCTGCCTCACAATGCCAGGGACCCGAGTTCGATTCTCGGCTTGGGTCAGTCTGTGTGGAGTCTACACATTCTCCCAGTGTCTGCCATGTTAAATTCTCCCTCAGCGTACCCAACCAGGCACAGGAGTGTGGCGACTAGGGGATTTTCACAGTAACTTCATTACAGTGTTAATTTAAGCCTACTTGAGACACGAATAAATAAACAAAAAACCTTCTCCCTAGTGATAGGTCCCTCTCTTCTATCTCCAAGGCGGCCTTCACGACACACGACAGTGCAGAGTCGCTGAGCAGAAACTGAAAGTCAAGTTCCGCACACGAGGACGGCCTAAACCGGGATGTTGGATTTATGTCACACTATCAGTAACCCCCACAGCTTGCCTTCTGGACTTGCAGAATCTCACTGGCTGTCCTGTCACCGGCTTAACCTGTGCTTAATGCTCCCTCCACTCACATTGTCTGTACCTTTAAGACCTGGTTGGCTGTAGAGATTCGCATTCTAATCAGTATTCTGTAACTTGATTTTGTGTCTCTGTATGCCCTGTTTGAGAGCAGATATCCACTCCATCTGACGAAGGAGCAGCGCTCTGAAAGCTAATGGCATTTGCTACCAAATAAACTTGTTGGACTTTAACCTGGTATTAAAACTCTTACTGTGCTTACCCCAGTCCAACGCCGGCATCTCCACATCAATTTTGTATCCATATGCAGAAAAGATAGACACAAAATGCTTGAAAGCTTTTGCCATTTCCTTGATTTCCATTTTCAATTCCCCACACACTCGCTCTCAAAGATCAACACTAGTTTTAGTTACTCTTCTCCTGTTTTGTTACAAAGGCTGCGCATATCCGGATCCCGAGCCTTTAACCATGTTTCCAGTCTCTAACCTTACCTGCTTATGCACTCGGGCTGTCTTTTGCTCCCACACTTTGATTACCATTACTCAAATCATCCACTCTATTACGCCATGTTTTTCATTTTGATTTACTTCATCTCCTTTTGCATGATCCCTTCCTCTGCCACTACTTAGTTTAGAGCCACCTCTACAGCTCATTATACAACTTGCCAGAACTCATGCCAATGTATAGCTCTCACTTTCCCCAGTACTGGTGTCATGAATTGAAGCCCATTTCTCCTACACTAAACTTTGAGCCATATGTTCATCTCAATGCCAATTTGTGCCTGGCTCAGGTAATAATCCAGAGATTACCATTCACGGTTCTGCTGTAAAATTTGGCCCCTAACTGCCCATCATCTCCAAGCAGAACATCTTTTCCAGTACTATCTATGTCACTGGTAGCCATGTGGACCATGACAATTGGACCCTCCCTCTCCCACTGCAAGTTCCTCTCTAACCTCCCTCGAGCCTTTTAAATGTCACTGCTCTCTCTTTTCCCTCTTAGAAAGCTTAACCTAGGATTGCACTGGCACACACTTCTGGAGAACTTAGCAGAAAGCTTTGGATCTGCTTGTCCTCCCTGTAGATTCAATATTAATGTAATTTTTAAAAATTGAGACAGCGTAAGTTTTGAAGATGAATAATTTCCCCAATTGATTATCAGTTCTCGAGAAAGACCTTCAATACTGAACTCTTGAATAACAGCTGCTGCAGCTTTGGAAATACGTGACCAAATCAAATACCTACTAATACATCCAATCTTTTATTTAGGCCGACTCTGAGGTATGTCTTCACGATATTGTGCTCGGATGCAAAACTCCTTGTTGCTTTAACAGAATGTTAGCCCAGTGAACAAACCCAACATACGCAACACTATCTTGGAGGCAGATAACCTGATGACAAGTCAGAAAATTTACATATCTGGGTGCACGGACCAGTGTTCAAGTACAAACTCAATCACCCAATCTGTTGACATACCCTCAGCCACATGGGTAACATGCGTGTGCGCGCATGCGGGTGCACGTGAAGCAGGCTTGGATATCGAGTCCTGTTATGCAGCTCTAATAACCACGACTGATAGAGGCATGCAAGGTGCTTGGTAGTAATCTGCCAAACCAAAGCCAGCTCAAATGTACTGCACAACTGCAACTCTGGTCCAAGTTTCAAAGTTTCCCCTCGAGATTTATACTTCCAGGTGTCCGAGGTCACACTTCTCCAGTCCAAAACACTGCTGCGTTTAGCCGTATATCAATATTCTTCAGCTGTGATAATACTTACTACCAATTGGAGCTGGCCTTTTCTCAGAGTCCTTCTCAAACTCTGCATTCTTGGTCTCTGCCCAACTTTTCCAGACACCAAGGCCTTCCTCTGGTTTCAATGTGTTTGGCAAAAGCACTTCTGGAGGTGGTGGAGGTTGAGATTCCACTTCAGCCACCTGCACTGATTGGGTCTAATAACGAGAAAGGAAAATACTCTCAGGAAGGTTACAATGCCTTGATAAATTCAGGAAACATTTACTCACCATAATATCCATAAAAGCAGCACAACACCAAGACTAATAACATACTGGTTGTGCATTTCAAACTGCTTTATCTTGCAAGAATCAATTGCAAACCACTGATTAGAGTTTACTCTCTTTTGTAACATTGCTCCATTACAATTTTGGGTTTTACATAGAGCCGAATGGTCTTCTATGTTTTTTGAGCCTGCTCTTCAATTTAATATGATCATGGTTGATCCTATATCTCAATGCCATACTCCCACGCTCACCCCATACCCTTGACACCTTTAGAATCTAGAAACGCATCTATTTCCTTCAGTCCAAAGATGCATAGGGTTAAGTGGATTGGCCATGCTAAATCGCCCCTTAGTGTCCAAAAGTGTGCAGGTTGGCAAACAGTATCAAGGAAAATCCCAAAGCATTTTTTACACATAGGCAGGAGCAAGAGGGGAGCTAGGAAAGGGATAGGTCCACTCAAGGACAAAGAAGAGAATTTATGAATTGAGTTGGAGGAAGTGGGTGATGTCCTTAAATACTTTGCATTGGTATTAACAAAGGAGAAGGATATAACGGCTGGTGAATCTAGAGAGGGGTATGTAGATATTCTGGGGCATGCTGATATAAAAATGGTGGTAGTGGTGTTTTAAAAAGCATTAAGGTAGACAAGTCCCCGGGACCTGATGGGATCTATCCCACAATACTGAAGGACATGAGGGTGGAAATTGCTGGGGCCTTGTACAAAATCTTTGTATCCTGGTTCTGGGGAACAAAGCTGGACAAGTGTTCAATGGCAGCAGGGGAGCATTTTAGTGATAGCGACCACAACACGGTACGGTTCAAATTTGTTATGGATAAGGAGAAAGATGGCCTGCAAAAGACAACTTTGGATTGGGGGATGGCAGATTTTATTAAAATAAGACAGGATCTGGCCAAAGTTGACTGGGAACAGCTTCTTGTGGGTAGGTCTACAGTGGGGCAGGCATTCAAATAGGAACTGGGGAGAACACTGGCCTGTTCCTGTGCTTCACTGTTCTTTATGAGGTGGATTGGCCATGATCAATGTGTGGGGTTACAGGGATAGGGTGGGGGTGTGGGCCTATGTAGAGTGCTCCTTCAGAGAGTCGGTGCAGACTTGATGGGCCGAATGGTCTTCTTCTGCACAGCCTTTTGTGATAGAGAACTCCACAGGTTCACCATCCCGGGTGAAGAAATCTTTCCTTATTTCAGTCCTAAATGGTATCCTGAGACAGTGATCCCTTGTTCTAGACCCCCCGCCCCCCCTCCCACCAACCAGAGGAAACAACATCTCTCATCCAGTGTGTCCAGCCCTGTCAGTATTTTATATATTGTAATTAGATCCCTATATTTTTCAATTCGAGAATCTTTTGCTTTCAAGCCTTTATGGAAATAGACCTCATTGTCATAAAAATCCACCTGCTTCATTCATTAGGGGATGGTACGGTGGCACAATGGTTGGCACTGCTGCCGCTCAGCTCCAGGGACCCAGGTTGGGACACTATGAAGTTTGCACATTCTCCCGTGTCTGTGTGGGTTTCCTCTAGGTGCCTTGGCCATGCTAACGTCTCACTCAGTGTACCCAAACAGGAGCCGGAGTGTGGCGACTAGGGGATTTTCACAGTAACTTCATTGCAGTGTTAATGTAAGCCTACCTGTGACTAATAAATAAACTTTACTTTTGCTTTAGGGAAGGAAATCTGTCATCTTTACTTGGTCTGGTCTACATGTGACTCCAGACCCACACCAATATTGTCGACTCTGAAATGGCTTAACAAGCACACATACACTCAAGAAGACAGCTCACCACCACCTTCTCCAGAGCAATTACAGGATGGGCAATAAACGACATCTACATTCCCCGAATCAAGAAAACCTCACTTTTACTGTACTAAATAATTTCAGTTTTTCCAATCTCTCCACATAACTAGAGTAATTTATCCTTGGTACCATTCTGGTATATTTCCCTTACTCCTTTCCAAAGACCTTGACATCCTTTCTAAAGGAGAGGCGGGGGGGGGGTTGGGGTTTGCATAATCCAGTCAAGGTTTAACCAGCGATTTCCAAACATTTAGCATCGTTTCCTTTCTTTTGCATCTGCCCTTTTAATAAAGCCAAGGATTCCACAAGCTGTAGCAGCCTTCTTAAATTTGTCTTGCCTATTTCAGTGCTGTGTGTGTACACCCTCCGGTCTCTGCTTCTGCACCCACCTCCCCCTAACATTTTATCATTTGGTTTATATGGCAACTCATTCTTATCAGAAGTTTTGTAGTTCAGACTTTAATATATTAAATTCACCTGCAGCAGTTTCACCAGTTTGTGTTCTTTTGAAGCCTGTTACTACACTCACTGTTTAGAATGTTTTCAAGCCGTCAGCTGAAAACTAAAATTATGACCTGTATATCCAGATTATTATCCAAAATGCAATGGCTGCAATACTGATCCCAAGGGACCATCGATGTATCCCTCCTTTTAGTTTGGAGTAATCATTCACCGTTATTCTGCTTTCTCATATCCATGCTGCCACTGCCCCTTTAATTGCATGGGTTTTAACTTTGATAAACAACCACGTGATGGATTTGTTAGCAAACACTTTTGAAAGTCGATATACACAGCACCAACGATACAATGAATATCAATCCTCCATCATTGAAGAACAAAATCAAACTCTCAGGCACTGACATTGGGGTGATCAACCTTATGTTCTCCAATCAATAATTTTGTCCCTGAATAACCTCTCAAGGACAATTGGGGATAGCAGTAAACACTGGCCTTGCCAGTGATTCCCACAGCCCAAGAATGAACATAAAGTTTCCCCACCACTGGTTAGGCTGATTGGCCTGTAGCTGCTGGATCGATCCTCTCCCTTTCCAAACAGGGTTGTAGCATTTGCAATCCTCTCGTCCTTGGCAGCATTCTCAAATTGAAGGGGGATTGTAAGATTGCATCCATTGCCTTATTATTTCAACACTTACTTCCCTCAACCTGGACTGCATTCCATCTGGACATGTTGACTTTATTACACTGAGCACTGCCAAGCTTTTAAATACCCCCTTAACTGTAATCCCGTCCAATTTCACCACTTCAAGGACTCAATCAGTGCCTCAGCCAGGCCTGCTGCCTCCAGAGTTCATGTCGGTAGTTTGCCATCCTCAACAGGCCCCCAAGTTCATATAATCAGTGAATACTCACTAGTGAGGCAGTTTCAGATCCACCCACTCAAAATATGATTCAAGTTAAAAAGACACAATTTAATGAAGGGCAGTGGAAATAAGCAACTGAAGAAACTCTCGTTGGATCGCAGTTCAAAGAACAAAGAATACAGCACAGGAACAGGCCCTTCGGCCCTCCAAGCCTGTGTCGCTCCCTGGTCCAAACTAGACCATTCTTTTGTATCCCTCCATTCCCACTCCGTTCATGTGGCTATCTAGATAAGTCTTAAATGTTCCCCGTGTGTCCGCCTCCACCACCTTGCCTGGCAGTGCATTCCAGGCCCCCACCACCCTCTGTGTAAAATACGTCCTTCTGATATCCGTGTTAAACCTCCCCCCCCTCACCTTGAACCTATGACCCCTCGTGAATGTCACCACCGACCTGGGGAAAAGCTTCCCACCGTTCACCCTATCTATGCCTTTCATAATTTTATACACCTCTATTAGGTCACCCCTCATCCTCCGTCTTTCCAGTGAGAACAACCCGTTTACCCAACCTCTCCTCATAACTAAGCCCTTCCATACCAGGCAACATCCTGGTAAACCTTCTCTGTACTCTCTCTAAAGCCTCCACGTCCTTCTGGCAGTGTGGCGACCAGAACTGGGCGCAGTATTCCAAATGCGGCCGAACCAACGTTCTATACAACTGCAACATCAGACCCCAACTTCTATACTCTATGCCCCGTCCTATAAAGGCAAGCATGCCATATGCCTTATTCACTACCTTCTCCACCTGTGACGTCACCTTCAAGGATCTGTGGACTTGCACACCCAGGTCCCTCTGCGTATCTACACCCTTTATGGTTCTGCCATTTATCGTATAGCTCCCCCCTACGTTAGTTCTACCAAAATGCATCACTTCGCATTTATCAGGATTGAACTCCATCTGCCATTTCTTTGCCCAAATTTCCAGCCTATCTATATCCTTCTGTAGCCTCTGACAATGCTCCTCACTATCTGCAAGTCCAGCCATTTTTGTGTCGTCCGCAAACTTACTGATCACCCCAGTTACACCTTCTTCCAGATCGTTTATATAAATCACAAACAGTTCCTTGATCTTAAGTAGCATCAAGCATCTCACCAAGGCCATTCTTTAACTAAAAGCTGGAAAAGAGATTGTTGGCATGGGTCTGAACCCAGGGAAAGGGTCACAGCTGATCTTCCCCTCGCTCAACATCCATGTAAACAGAATTTAAAATGGGATTCACTTGTTAGTAATCAGCTGGAAGTTGGTTTTATTCCCTGATGTTCTTTAATCCAAGAGACACAATCGTAGCTAGCTCAGCACAGCTCCGATTGGAATCTAGGACTACCTTAAGTGAGAATGCTTGCAGATTTCAATTGCGCTGTGCTTCTCCAAAATGTACATTCCACCCACTGTTCTCTTACCTGTAGCTGCTGTGGCTGGTGTTGCTGCTGCGGATCCCACAGCTGCACCGATTGCGCTTGTGCCTGGTATGGGCTTCCCACGGCTTGTACTGCCACTGGAATATGGATATTGCCATTCATGAACTGTGCTGGAAAGATGGTATTGGCTAGCGTATGAACCACCTCCTCATGAGAGTTTTTCATCACTGATCCAGAGGTCACCATTTTATCCTTATCGTCCTCCAACTTCACAGCTGCTACAGCAGTAGGTGAACCACCGACTTGTACAACGTTGTAGGCCTCCTGAGGGATGGTTACATGTGTGGCAGTCAGTTGTTGCATATCAGTACGAGGTTGTGTGGAATACACAGGGATGGCCCATGTCTCCCCACCTGGGCTGGTGATTGTACCAGCTGCTGTTGTATAGAGGTGAGCACTGTCCACTGTCAAAAGATCAGGTCTTAGAGACACATACCCTTGTTGCTGCCCCTGTGGAATAGCCAGCACTGTAGCTACAGGTTGCCCAGTAATAGTGTATGAAACCGTGATGGGCATATCCACCTTGCGTTTCTTGACTGGCTGGAGTACATTTGAAGTACTGGACCGCCGTTCCCCTTCACGAGGAGAGTCTTGTTGTTGAGTGGGAGAAAGGGTGCTCACCGTTTGGATCTGAATCTGCTGAGCTTGGCCAGAGACAAGCTGAGCTTGGATCTGTTGCTGCTGAATATGTTCATCGGAGATTTCAGATGTTTGCATTTGCTGGGAAGGCTGGATGTGTTGCACAGAGATCTGAGTGGCCTGAAGTTGCTGAGCTGTGGTCGGACTGTGCATGGCCTGAATCTGCTGTGAAGACTGCTGCTGCTGCTGGGCAGTCACTGACTGAGGCTGCACCTGGACCTGAATCTGATCAGGGGATGGATGGAGCTGGGGAGACAGCTGCTGGCTGGAGATGTGCTGTGGCGATTGTTGCACCTGAACCTGAACCTGCAAGAAACAAGACAAACATGCATTTTGAAAAAGGCTTCAATTTTATCCTTTTCACATCCTAGTCATACATTGGCAACCATTTAAAAGTATGAAACGGAAGATGGTGGAGAGAAATAGTTTAAGTTAATATACAGTAAAACTTTACTTAGATATGGATTCTACAGTGACCTTGAAAACTTTTGCTTAACGATGAGCTTGTTTGGGTAACTTGTATCATTTTAATTTTAAAAATTGACAAGTTTCTGCATTGCATGAAAGATTACAAGAAACCATACAATCCTAACCAAACTAACACAGCCTAGTTGAACTAAACAAGTTTACTCAATACTTGATGGCACTGCTTTGATCGTACATTTGAGTTCTTGGTGGACAATGCAAGTTACTCAGAAAATTACACTGCATGAACTGTATTTTCACCAAAGTTTGTGACTGATTATTTGACATGATGCTATACTGAACGTTAGCAGCCTGTGATGGGGGACATGGTGGGTGAGTCTAATCCTACTCTCATTGACAGCCCATACAAGTGCACTTGCAACATATACGCTAAAAACGATGAAGCCTCATGTGATTGCTGAGTTATTGTGACTAAACACTTCCTATTCCTCCAATCAGGTAAATCCTGGGAGGAGAAAACAGAACAAACCCCATGGCCATGAAGCAAAACAACTGTATCTGAAAAATTCCTCTCTAAACCTCACTTGAAACATAGAAACTAGAAGCAGGAGGCCACTCGGCCCTTCAAGCCTGCTCCGCCATTCATTTTGATCATGGCTGATCATCAAATTCAATATCCTGAATCCCCCTTCCTCCACCTATCCCTTGATCCGTTTAGCCCCAAAGCTACATCTAATTTCTTCTTGAAATCACACAAATGTTTTGGCCTCAACTACTTTCTGTGGGAGTGAATTCCACACATTCACCACCCTCTGGGTGAAGACATTTCTCCTCACCTCAGTTCTAAAAGGTTTACCCCATAATCTCAAACTATGCCCCCTAGTTCTGAACTCCCCCACCATCGGGAACATTCTTTCTGAATCTACCCTGCCTAACCCTGTTAGAATTTTATAAGTTTCTATGAGATCCCCCCTCACTCTTCTAAACTCCAGTGAATATAATCCTAACTGAACTAGTCTCTCCTCAAATGACAGACCTGCCACCCCAGCGATCAGCCTCGTAAACCTTCGCTGTGTTCCCTCTATAGCAAGGACATCGTTCCTCAGATAAGGACACCAAAACTGCACACAATACCCCAGGTGTGGCCTCACAGGGTGGCACGGTGGTACAATGGTTAGCAATGTTACCTTACAGCACCAGGGACCCAGGTTAGATTTCTGGCTTGGGTCTCTGACTGTGCGGAATCGGCACGTTCTCCCTGTGTCTGCGTGGGTTTCCTCCGGGTACTCCGGTTTCCTCCCACAGTCCAAAAGACGTGCTGGTTAGGTGCATTGGCCATGCTAAATTCTCCCTTAATGTACCCGAAGAGGCGCCGGACTGTGGCGACTAAGGGATTTTCACAGTAAATTCACTGCAATGTTAAATGTAAACCTATTTGTGACATTAATAAATAAACTTTTAAAAAAACTCACCAACATGCTGCACAATTGCAGTAAAACATCCCTAACTCTATACTCAAATCCTCTCGCTATGAAGAACAATACACCATTTGCCTTCTTTACTGCCTGCTGTACCTGTGCGCTTACTTTCAGTGAGGTCACCAAGATCTCGTTGAGTATCCACCTATTCAAGCGTTAATCTGCCTTCCTACTTTTGCTACCAAAGTAGATAACCTCACATTTATCCACATTATACTGCATCTACCATGCAGATGCCGACACACTCAGCCTGTCCAAATCATGCTGAAGCATTTCTGCATCCTCCTCACAGCTCACCCTCCCACCCAAGCTTCTGAAAGTCTAAATAAATCACATCCACTGGCTTTCCTTGGTTAACTCTGCTAGTTACATCATCAAAGAATTCCAATAGATTCATCAAGCATGATTTTCCCGTTAAAGGGGCCCCGGGGACTTGTCTAGCTTAATGCAATATAGGATACTCAACACTTCCTCCTTCAATATATTGACATTCTCTAGAGCGTTCACACACCTATCCCTGACCTCAATATCCGTCATGTCCTTCTCCTTGATTAATACCGTTACAAAATATTCATTAAGGATCTCACTCATTTCCTGTGGCTCCACATAACTTCTCTCCATTGTCCTCGAGTGGGCCTACTCTTTCTCTTGCTACCCTCTTGCTATTAATATATGCATAAAAAGCCTTGGGATTCTCCTTGGCCCTGTTTGCTAAAGACATTTCATGGCTCCTTTTAGCCCTCCTAATTCCACATTTATGCTCCTTCCTACTTTCTCTGTACTCAAGGGCTTCGTCAGTTTTTAGATGCCTGGTTTATCATGTGTCCCTTTTCCTTTTGACTAAGCTTACAATTTCATCATCCATGGCTCCCGAGTCCTGCCATTTCTATGTAAAGGAAATTTGGCATGTCACCTACGACTCTCACCAACTCTTACAGATGCCAAAATAGAAAGCATTCTTCCTGGTTGTATCGCAGCTTGGTTTGGCTCCTGCTCTGCCCAAGACACAAGGAACTACAAAAGGTCGTGAATGGAGCCCAATCCATCACGCAAACCAGCCTCACATCCACTGACTCTGTCTACACTTCCTGCTGCCTTGGCAAAGCAGCCAGCATAATTAAGGACCCCACACACCCCGGACATTCTCTCTTCCACCTTCGGGAAAAAGATACAAAAGTCTGAGGTCACGTACCAACCGATTCAAGGACCGCTTCTTCCCTGCTGCTGCTCAGGCTTTTTGAATGAACTTACCTTGCATTAAGTTGATCTTTCTCTATACCCTAGCTATGACTGTAACACTATACTCTGCACTCTCTCCCTTCCTTCTCTATGAACGGTATGCTTTGTCTGTATAGCGAGCAAGAAGCAATACTTTTCACTGTATACCAATACATGTGACAATAAAATAATCAAAAAATCCTTCATTTTTATGGGGATATGCCTGTCCTGCACTTCAATCAACGGGCCTATAAAAGCCTCCCACATGCCAGACATGGATTTGCCCTCAAATAGCCGCTCCCAATCCACATTCCCCAGTTCCTGTCTAATTAGGATGTAATTGGCCCTCGCCCAATTAAGCACCCTCACCCGGGGGCCACTCTTATCCTTATCCACGATTACTCGAAATCTTATGGAGTTATGGTCGCTAACTGAAACAGTGATCACCTGACCTGGCTCATTCCCCAATATCCAGTCTAGTTTGGCCCCCTCCCTGGTTGGATTGTCAACATACTGTATCAAAAAGCCCTCCTGGACACATCTAACAAATTGCTCTCCATCTGAGCCCCTGGTTGTAAGGGATTCCCTGTCGCTATGGGGAAAGTTAAAGTCACCCACCACAACTACCCTGCTTTTTTCACACCTCTCCAGTATCTGACTACAAACTGCTTCTCTGTCTCCTGCGGGCTGTTGGGAGGTCTATAGTACATTCCCAACATTGTGATTTCACCCTTCCTATTCCTGAGCTCCATCCATAATGCCTCACTGCAAGGTCTTCCAATGGCTCCTCCCTCAACACAGCTGTGATCTGCTCCCTGATCAGTAATGCAATTCCCTCATCCCTTTTGCTTCCCCTTCTGTCCCGTCTAAAACAATAACATCCCGGAATGTTAAGCTGTCAGTCCTGTCCCACCTTTAACCATGTCTCCGTAATTGCAGTATCATGATTCAATGCAGTAATCCAGGCTCTCAGTTATCCGCTTTACCTGCTATACTTCTTCCATTAAGACCATAAGACATAGGAGCGGAAGTAAGGCCATTCGGCCCATCGAGTCCACTCCACCATTCAATCATGGTTGATTTCAACTCCATTTACCCGCTCTCTCCCCATAGCCCTTAATTCCTCGAGAAATCAAGAATTTATCAATTTCTGTCTTGAAGACGCTCAACGTCTCGGCCTCCACAGCCCTCTGTGGCAATGAATTCCACAGACCCACCACTCTCTGGCTGAAGAAATTTCTCCTCATCTCTGTTCTAAAGTGACTCCCTTTTATTCTAAGGCTGTGCCCCCGCGTCCTAGTCTCCCCTGTTAATGGAAACAACTTCCCTACGTCCATCCTATCTAAGCCGTTCATTATCTTGTAAGTTTCTATCAGATCTCCCCTCAACCTCCTAAACTCCAATGAATATAATCCCACGATCCTCAGACGTTCATCGTATGTCAGGCCTACCATTCCTGGGATCATCCGTGTGAATCTCCGCTGGACCCGCTCCAGTGCCTGTATGTCCTTCCTGAGGTGTGGGGCCCAAAATTGCTCACAGTACTCCAAATGGGGCCTAACCAGTGCTTTATATAGCCTCAGAAGTACATCCCTGCTTTTGTATTCCAAGCCTCTTGAGATAAATGACAACATTACATTTGCTTTCTTAATTACGGACTCAACCTGCAAGTTTACCTTTAGAGAATCCTGGACTAGGACTCCCAAGTCCCTTTGCACTTTAGCATTATGAATTTTGTCACCGTTTAGAAAATAGTCCATGCCTCTATTCTTTTTTCCAAAGTGTACGACCTCGCACTTGCCCACGTTGAATTTCATCAGCCACTTCTTGGACCACTCTCCTAAACTGTCTAAATCTTTCTGCAGCCTCCCCACCTCCTCAATACTACCTGCCCCTCCACCTATCTTTGTATCATCGGCAAACTTGGCCAGAATGCTCCCAGTCCCGTCATCTAGATCGTTAATATATAAAGAGAACAGCTGTGGCCCCAACACTGAACCCTGCGGGACACCACTTGTCACCGGTTGCCATTCTGAGAAAGAACCTTTTATCCCAACTCTCTGCCTTCTGTCTGACAGCCAATCGTCAATCCATGTTAGTACCATTAAGGCAAATACACTCCAGACCTCCAGTCCCTCCGAGCCCCGCGACTTCTCCCTGATCAAGTCTCACTTTCCCCCCCCAGAAGCTACACTTACTGGCCTGTTCTGGTTCCTACCCCCTGCCGCACTATTTTTGTGCATATATCACATTCATCCATGCCGTACAAACATAGCACGTTGCACTCTGCCATTATAATACTTACTGCAGTTAAAGAAATAAAAAACAGTGGGTTGTGTTTACATTGTTATTTAGTAAACATAACACTTGGGACAAAAGACCTCAAACAGATTTTTCATGGCAATAGGCATTCTAAAGTGTAAGCCTTTCAAATTAAGGATATAAAGAACGAGGGGGAGCACGATGGTGACCTGAGCTTTCCTCTTAACAGCCTTGTTAAATAGCATAAAGCTGTTTCTGCTGTCTACCAATGATTTTCCTGTGGTGTTGACAACTCTGGCCAGCTTACACTCAGGCCATTTCACACTCAGGTTACGATACTGTCATGTTGAATGCTAGGATATTCTCTACCAGACTTTTGTGTACCCTCTCTAAAACATCTCGACTCACTCCAAACCTTCAGTTTTCAGATTTAAAACAGACACTGGCTAATCTTTTAAAAAATACAGTCGAAGTTCTCTGTGGGTGGCACAATGGTTAGCACTGCTGCCGCACAACACCAGGGACCAGAGTCTGATTCTGGCCTTGGGTGACTGTCTGTGGGGAGTTTGCATGGGTTCTCTCTGGGTACAAAGTTTTCCTCCCACAGTCCACGTATGGATTAGCCATGGGAAATGTGTAGGATTACGGTGGGGGAAATTGCCTGGGTGAGAAGTTTTTCCACAGAGGGTGGTGGGCGAGTGGAATCGGCTGCCGTCAGTGGTGGTGGAGGCAAACTCAATAGGGTCTTTTAAGAGACTCCTGGATGAGTACATGGGACTTAATAGGATGGAGGGTTATAGGTAGGCCTAAAAGGTAGGGATAATGTTCGGCACAACTTGTGGGGCCGAAGGGCCTGTTTTGTGCTGTAGTTTTCTATGTTTCTATGAGATACTCTGTCAGAGAGTCGATGCAGACTCAATGGGCCAAATGGCCTCTTCTGCACTGTACGGATTCTATGAAGTTGAGCTTCTGGTCTGTGTGTTCACAGATACTCGAAATATTTTATAACTCTATCGTCAGAGGTTTGAACATATGCAGACCATTGCTATATAAACGTAGCTCTTTGGGTTTTTAAAATTCATTTGTTGGACATGAGCATCGCTGGCTGGCATTTAATGATGTGGAGATGCCGGCGTTGGACTGGGGTAAACACAGTAAGAAGTTTAACAACACCAGGTTAAAGTCCAACAGGTTTATGTGGTAGCAAAAGCCACACAAGCTTTCGGAGCTCCAAGCTCCTTCTTCAGGCTCCTCACCTGAAGGAGCTTAAGGCTCCGCAAGCTTGTAGCTTTTGCTACCAAATAAACCTGTTGGACTTTAACCTGGTGTTGTTAAACTTCTTACTGGCATTTAATGCCCATCCTTAATTGCCCTCGAGAAGGTGATGGTGAGCTTGAAACGCTGCAGTTCACATGCTGTTAGGGAGGGAATTCTAGGACGTGGACCCAATAAAAGTGAAGTGGGGGAATTCAGTGATGGTAACACCATTGAATGTCAAGGGAGAGTGGTTAGAGTGTCTCTTATTGGTGATGGTCATTGTTTGACATGTGTGGCACGAATGTTACTTGCCACCCCATGCCTGGATATGGTCCAGATCTTGTTGCATTTGAACATGACCTGCTTCAGTATCTGAGTCGCCGCAAATGGTGCTGAACATTGTTCACTGATGATTGCACATCCCCACTTCTGACCTTATGACAGAGGGAAGGTCATTGACGAAGCAGCTGAAGATGGTTGGGCCGAGGACACTACCCTGAGGGACTCCTGCAGAGATGTCCTGGAGCAGAGATGACTGACCCTCCAAAACCACAATCATCTTCCGATGTACCAGGTATGACTCCAACCAGTGGAGAGTTTGCCCCCAGATACCCATTGATTCCAGTTTGGCTAGGGTTCCTTAGAACATAAAACATAGAAAAAATACAGCACAAACAGGGCTGACGAGGGTCTTATAAAGCTGCATCATTATCCCCCGACTCCGAAACTCAATCCCTCGATTGATGAAGGCCAGCACACCATACGCCTTCTTAACCACCTCCTCCACCTGCGAGGCCGATTTAAGAGTCCTATGTACCCGGACCCCAAGGTCCTTCTGATCCTCTACACTGCTAAGAGTCTTACCCTTGATACTATACTCCTTCATCCCTTTTGACCTGACAAAATGGACCACTACACATTTATCCGGGTTGAAGTCCATCTGCCACTTCTCCGCCCAGTCTTGCATCCTATCTATGTCATGCTGCAGCTTCTGACATCCCTCCAACCTATCCACAACACCACCAACCTTCGTGTCGTCGGCAAACTTACCAACCCATCCCTCCACTTCCTCATCCAGGTCATTTATGAAAATGACAAACAGCAAGGGTCCCAGAACAGATCCCTGGGGCACTCCACTGGTGACCGACCTCCATTCAGAAAAAGACCCATCTACAACCACTCTCTGCCTTCTGCAGGCCTTCACCTGAAGAAGGGGCTTAAGGCTCCGAAAGCTTGTGGCTTTTGCTACCAAATAAACCTGTTGGACTTTAACCTGGTGTTGTTAAACTTCTTATTCTGCAGGCAAGCCAGTTCTGGAGCTACAAGGCAACAGCCCCTTGGATCCTATGCCCTCTCACTTTCTCGAGAAGTCTTGCATGGGGGACCTTATCGAACGCCTTGCTGAAGTCCATGTAAACCACATCTACCGCTTTTCCTTCGTCAATGTGTTTAGTCACATTTTCAAAGACCTCCACCAGGCTCGTAAGGCACGATTTGCCTTTGACAAAGCTATGCTGACTACTTTTGAGCGTACTAAACTTCTCTAAATGTTCATAAATCCTGTCCCTCAGGATTTTCTCCATCAACTTACCAACCACTGAGGTGAGACTCACCGGTCAGTAATTTCCTGGGCTATCCCTATTCCCTTTCTTGAATATAGGAACCACATCCGCAATCCTCCAGTCCTCCGGAACCTCTCCCGTCTCCATCGACGACGCAAAGATCATCGCCAGAGGCTCTGCAATCTCTTCCCTCGCCTCCCACAGTAACCTGGGGTACATCCCATCCGGTCCCGGCTACTTATCTATCTTGATGCTATTCAAAATTTCCAACACATCCTCTTTCTTAAGGTCCACATACTCCATCTTTTCAGTCTGCCTCAATCCTGTAGTACAACCACCCAGGTCTTTTTCTACCGTGAATACCGAGGTAAAATATTCATTAAGCACCTCTGCTATTTCTTCCGGTTCCGTACAGACTTTCTCACCTTCACATTTTATAGGTCCTATTCCTTCACATCTCATCCTTTTACTCTTCACATATTTATAGAACGCCTTAGGGTTCTCCTTAATCTTACCTGCCAAGGCCTTCTCGTGACCCCTTCTGGCTCTCCTAATTTCTTTCTCAAGTCCCTTCCTACAAGCCGTATACTCATCTAGATCTCCATCATCGCCTAGCTCTCTGAACCTTTTGTACGCTTTCCTTTTCTTTTTCAGTAGGTTCAGCGCAGCTTTCGTGCACCACGGTTCCCGTAACCTACCAACACCTCCCTGTCTCATTGGAACGTTGTCATGTAGAACTCCAGACAAACATTCCTTGAAAATCTGCCACCTTACTTCGGTACTTTCCCTCGAGAATGCCTCCTTCCAATTTACGCCTCTAATCTCCTGCCTGATGGCTTCATATTTCCCCTTACTCCAGATAAACACTTTCCTAGCTTGCCTGATCCTATCTCTTTCCAATGCTAGCGTAAATGAGATAGAGCTATGATCACTATCCCCAAGATGCTCCCCCACTGAGAGATCCGACACCTGTCCAGGCTCATTAGCCAGTACCAGATCGAGTACAGCCTCTCCTCTTGTAGGCTTATCCACATGCTGTGTCAGGAAACCCTCCTGAACACACCTAACTCCTCCCCATCCAAACCCCTTACCCTAGGGATATTCCAATCGATGTTTGGGAAATTAAAGTCTCCCATCACGACAACCCTGTTATTCCGACATCTCGCCAGGATCTGTTTCCCTATCTGCTCCTCAACATCCCTGTCACTATTGGGCGGCCTGTAGAAATCACCCAGCAAAGTTATCGACCCCTTCCCGCTCTGAACTTCCACCCACAGAGACTCTGTAGACAATCCCTCAACAGATTCCACCTTCTCTACAGCTGTGACACTATCCCTGATCAGCAGTGCCACTCCCCCCCTCTTTTGCCTCCCTCTCTGTCCTTTCTGAAACATCTAAAACCCGGCACCTGAAGTATCCAGGCCTGTCCCTGTTCCCAAGTCTCCGTAATGGCCACCACATCACACTTCCAAGCATCGATCCACACGCTAAGCTCATCCACTTTATTCACTACACTCCTGGCGTTAAAATAGACACATCTCAAACCTTTGGTCTGAGCTCTCCCCTTCTCCATCACCCGTCTATTCTCCCTCTTACACGGTCTACAATCCTTCTCTATTTGCGGGCTAACCTCCTCGCTCTCAGTCACCTCATCACAATTCCCTACCCCCAACCTTTCTAGTTTAAAGTCTCCCCAGTAGCCTTAGCCAACCTTCCTGCCAGGATATTGGTTCCCCCTGGGATTCAAGTGCCACCCGTCTTTTTTGTACAGGTCACACCTGACCACACTCGGTCGAATGCAGCCTTGTTGTCAAGGGCTGTCAGTCTCACCTCACCTCTGGAATTCACCTCTTTTGTCCATGTTTGAACCAAGGCTGTAATGAGGTCAGGAGCTGAGTGACCCTGGCGAAACCCAAACTGGGCGTCACTGACCAGGTTATTGCCGAGCAGGTGCTGCTTGACAGCACTGTTGATGACCCCTTCCATCACTTTACTGATGAATATAGACTGGGCAGTAATAGGCTGGGTTGGATTTGACCTGTGTGTGTACAGGACATACCTGGGCAATTTTCCACATTTGTTGGGTAGATGTCAGTGTTGTACCTATATTGGAAGAGCTTGGCTAGGGGAGCGGCAAGTTCTGGAGCAGAAGTCTTCAGTACTATTGCCGGAATGTTATCAGGGCCCATTGCCTTTACAGTATCCAGTGCCTCCAACCATTTATCCAGTGATCTGCAGAGCACTCAACTGACACCATTTCTGGAGGGTGGCAGCATGTTCAAAGTAATTTCCTTCAATTGTCATTTTATCTTTTAAAAATGGTCCACCAACACCATATTATCCGCACTTAAATTATTCCCTTGATTCTCATCTCCTTAGTGCGTATGAAAATAGCAGATGTGACAGGACACAGCACTGAGGAATACGTGTGTTTAAAATAAGTTCATCAGAAAAAAATTCATAAAAACATGTTGCGAGTGGTGTAATGTTCTAACCACGTCTGTAGGTTTTAAACAAAAAGATGCAGTTTGCACACCTGGATTCAAAGTAATACACAACAGGTTTATTGAAAGATGTTCTTTGCAAAAAGACAGAAAACAAAACTGATACAGAAGCCTGTGAAGCACCTGAATAACGATAAGAACAAATCATGTGACTGGCTCTTAAAGCAATCATGCAACCACTTAAATATAACATCCCTCCTCCACTTGTGGTCATACTCTAGACCAGTGGTTCCCAAAGGGTGTGGCACGCCACACTGGTGCGGCGAGAGAGGATGGCAAGTGTGGTGGGAAGATTCAAAGACAATCAAAGAAACATTTAAACATGGTTTAAACAAGCAGTGTTTTATGATCATGGGACATCCAGAAAGTATATTATAAAGTAGTTGTGTTCTATGTTATGAATCAAGCACTGCTAGGAGTTGTTTTTTTTCCGAATGTATTTATCAATAAAACATTCGGTGTGGCGCGAGCAAATTTTTATTCCGAAAGTGCGGCCCAGTGAAAAAAGTTTGGGAACCACTGGTCTAGACAGTTCTACGCATCATTAATCATACGGACACTATTAATCATCACACACAGTCAATGAGAAAGTCAATCAGGAGGATGTCAATTACTCTTTGGTTGTATCGACATTCTAGAATTTGGCTGGCTTTGACCCAAATTTGGAACTTCAGTAGACAGTTCTTCGAAATGAATTTTGCATAATTCTCATGTGATATAGTAGCACAGAGTCAATAATCAGGTGACTCAGATTCAACAAAGTCTTCTGCTGGAGTATTCACAACACGACGGACTATGTTGGTACTTCTGGAAATGATTCTAAGAAATCATTGAGATGACAACAAATCGGTCAGCATGGCGTCACCAAACTGGTTCATATTCGGTTTGAACCTTGTACGAAATTGGACTTGTTTCTGCTAAAGCTATGACTGGTACCCATTTCTCACTTGTGGCACAATTCTGCACTAACGCTCGATCTCCTTGTTGAAATTAGCATTGTGTTGCCCTCATCTTTTCTAGCAACTTGAGATTGTTGTTGACGGTCTACAACCTGAAGTCTAGATGTAATAAATTAAACATATTCTCAACTTTCTCTTTAAGAGTAATGCAGGTGAACTTTGGGTGGTGGCATAGGTTGTGTTTTTAGAAGATGCCAAAAAAATATTCACACAACGCGATAATGAACCTCGCTCCCTTGAAGCTTTCAAAGAATGTTTCAAGGGTTGTACGAATCTTTCAGCTAATCCATTGGCTGATGGATGATAGTGGTTAACACCTGCTGCCTCACAGCACCAGGGACCTGGGATCAATTTCAGCCTTGGGTGACTGTGTGGAGTTTGCATGTTCTCCCAGTGTCTGCGTGGATTTTCTGAGTGCTCCGGTTTCTTCCCACAGTCCAAATGTGTGCAGGATAGGTGGACTGGTCATGCTAAATTGCTCCTTAGTGTCAGAGGATGTGCAGGTTAGGTGGATCTATGGTAAATGGGCAGGGTTGCGGGAATGGGGCAGGGGTCTGGGCGAGATGCTCTTTTGGAGAGTCGGTGCAGACTCGATGGGCCAAATGGCCTTCTCCTGCATTGTAGGGATTCCATGGTTCTATAAAAGATATGCTGAATACCATTTACTTTGAGATAATCCTCAAACTTGTGAAGTAAACTGTGAACCATTTTTGCGAACAATCTGCTCCGGTCCACCAAATCTTGCAAAAATATCAAGTCTTTGAATTGTTATTTCAGTTATAATATATCTCAACTTCTGGTCACTGAGTGCGCAATTATGACTAAGAACATGTAACCCACAAACAGATCTATAAAATCTATATACAATCATTGCTATGGTACTTTAGGCTGCTCCCAAGTGTGTAAAGGGGACAGCGGTGATGTATTTCTTATTCGTGCACAGGATTGACACTGTCCCAGTTTTTCTTCAATCTGAGCACCCAGACCCGACCACCAAAAATAACTATGAGCTAATTCCTTCATCTGGACTATACCAGAATGCTCTTCATATAGTTGTTCAAGAATCTTCCAAGCAGACTAGGAGGAATGATCACTCAGATGTCCCACAATAGACACCCACTTTGGACGGTCAACTCAAGCTTTCTTTGCATCTTTTCAAAACAGGATGCGGACGATATGTTCCAGTTATTGTTCCTTTCAATACCATATCCACTTTCCCCATCATGAGTATGTCTGTCATATTCAGTGGCTGTGGTGCTTCTAAAATAGTTTCCATCATTTTAGGTGCTTTATGTAGGCCTTTACATTCAACAACATGACCCAAATACTGGACTGGTGTTTGACAATGTGCTTGAAGGCGTTCCAATGTTGTTCGAAATTATTCAAGTGTTTTTGTTCACTGGGTCCTGTAATTAGAATATCATCCAGGTAACATTGTACATCAGAGAAACCACTTCAAATCTGATCCATCAATCTTTGGAATAGGGCTGGTGCAGGTGATATTCCAAAAGCCAATCTTTTATCATGAAAAAGATCTTTGAGTACCGATGGTAAGCAATAGTTGAGATTCAACAGCTACATTCACTTGCAAGTGTGCTTGTGAAAGATCAACCTTGCTGAATTTCTGCCCACCTTATAACCCAGCAAACAAATCTTCAATTAAAGGAAGCAGATATTGATCAGCATACAATACTGGATTTATGCTAAATCACCATAAATACAAACTGAACCAACTGGCTTCGTGACTGGGGGTAGCCCAGTCACTCAGTTAGCAAGTCATACGAATCCTTCTTGCTCTTCAGATTTCTGGAAATTCGCTTCACAGTCGTAATTCTTTTCTTCCATCTTGTAAATTATTTTTGTAAAATGCAACTTGTTCTTCTTCTTGAAGGTACCCAGATTCTACTTCTCAATATTCTTCTCCGGGGAAACTATTCTAGCCCAATAAGCTTTTGCAATTGTGACCCATTTTGCCACAACTTTGCATATACTATTCTTGCTCCAGCATTCACTCGCTGAGTGGCCCATTTTGACACACTTGTGACATGTTTGTTGCTGTTTTGACTTCTTATGGGCACTTCCCAACTTGTGGATCTTCATTCCTGCACCAAATTATGAAGCCTCTTTAGTAGCCAGTTCCTTCGACACTGCTGTCTTTAGAGTCAATAAGCAATCTTCTTTGAGGGGAGCAGAGGGGGGGGGGGGGGGGGGAACTAAATGCTGTTAGTGACTCACCATACTCTTCTGTTGTGCCAGCCTTTTTAAAGTTGCCACAAACGGATTTCTTTGGTGGAACTTGAACCACTCCCAGTTGACGAATGGCTTTGGAGTGCAATGTTCTTCAAGGATTTTATCAAGTCATTCTTGGCTTAGCCGGATGAACTAAGCTCTGGAGCAAATTGAAGGTTTTACTTCCTATTGTCTCGATAAAAACTGGTACAAGCAACTCGTTTTCAATTTCATTCACTAGTACAAAGCACTGAAAACACTCTGCAAAGGAACTCTGATTAAGTTTCTTCATTGAAAAGGACCCATGGTGCCTAACTGACCCACCATTTCTCTCACAACCACTCGTGACTCAAGACTGCTCAGTATATATTTGTTCTCTCCCCAGTGCTTCCCTTTTTACCCCATAAACCACTGACTTGATGCATTTTGTTTTTCTAATGATCTCAGCAAAGCATCCTTTCTTTTTAAATATGCCGGATATTACAGGGAATCTCTCTTCTGATCGGAACCCCTCCCCCTCCGCTTTTAAAACCACTCAGATCTTCCACCCTTTGTCAGCTGTGTAGTGAGTCTCTTGCTCGGCCTCTACACTGCAAAACAGTGTATTCTGCCCCCTCCCTCACCCCAGTTAGAAACACAATCTTTTCCCTCCTTGGTCTTCCTTCACTAGCACTTCAATCTTTAATCCTGTTGTCATTATCATTAGGGGAGGCGATAGTCTAGTGAAAATATCACTAGGGTATCAATCCAGGAACTCAGCTAACGTTCTGGGGACCCAGGTTTGAATCCCACTGCAGCAGATAGTAGAAATTGAATTCAATAAAAAATACCTGGAAGTAAGAATCTACTGATGACTATGAAACCATTGCTGATTGTCAGAAAAACCCACCTGGTTCACTGTCGTCTTGGGAAGGAAATCAGCTGCTCTTACCTGGTCAGGCCTACATGTGACTCTAGAGCCACAGCAACATGGTTGACTTTCAACTGCTATCGGGCAACTAGGGATGGGCAATAAATGCCTCCAGCCAGTGACACCAACGTCCCACGAATGAATAAAAAAAATTCCTCGACACCCAAGGTTTATTGTTTACAAATACCTTCACTGTTAATTGTGTCCTCACAAAACTGGATATACGTTCAAATGTCTGTAAACTCTTGTGGATCAGTACACCATCCAGAAACACCTGCCAGTCAGACATCAAAACAGTCCAAGTTCCACCCGATATCCACACCTGTACTGCCTTCAGAACAGGTCTTCCACATTTTACATGCTGCCTGTATATTGGTTGCAGATGGATAATGTTATGATCTGTTTCGCAGGAGGTGGTCTATACACTGCCATGTATGCATCCACTATATTACCATAACATTGATCCAGACTGTGTTGAACGAGTGGGATAGGTGACATACTGCTGCAGAGTGGGAAGGTACACCAAGAGGGAAAGAGATTTGAAGTCCCCAAGTATAAACACCGGCTTATAAGCTGATCGTGAAAATGCACCATTAAAACAATTCACAATAAGAACATAAGAACTAGGAGCAGGAGTGGGCCATCTGGCCCCTCGAGCCTGCCCCGCCATTCCACAAGATCATGGCTGATCTATTCGTGGACTCAGCTCCACTTAACCCCCCGCTCACCATAACCCTTAATTACAATCATAGAATCCCGACAGTGCAGAAGGAGGCCACTCGGCCCATTGAGTCTGCACCGACCACAATCCCATCCAGCCCCTATTCCCGTAATCTCACATATTTACCCCAGCTCATCCCCTGACACTACGGCCAATTTAGCATGGCCAATCCACCTAGCCCACACATCTTTGGACTGTGGGAGGAAACTGGAGCACCCGGAGGAAACCCATGCAGACACAGGGAGAACGTGCAAACTCCACACAGACAGTGAGCCAAGCTGGGAATTGAACCGAGGTCCCTGGCGCTGTGAGGCAACAGTGCTAACCATTGTGCCATCGTGCTGCCTCAAATTCCTTTACTGTTCAAAAATTTATCTATCCTTGCTTTAAAAACTTTCAATGAGATAGCCTCAACTGGTTATATCACAGCTTGGTATGGCTCCTGCTCTGCCCAAGACCGCAAAAAACTACAAAGGGTCGCGAATGAAGCCCAGTCCATCACTCAAGTCAGCCTCCCATCCACTAACTCTGTCTACACTTCCCGCTGCCACGGCAAAGCAGCCAGCATAATCAAAAACGCACACCAGACATTCTCTCTTTCACCTTTCATTGCGAAGAAGATACAAAGGTCTGAGGTCACGTATCAACCGACTCAAGAACAATTTCTTCCCTGCTGCTGTCAGACTTTTGAATTGCCTACCTTGCATTAAGTTGATCTTTATCTGCACCCTAGATATGACTGTAACACTACATCCTGCCCTCTCTCCTTTCCTTCTCTATGTACGGTATGCTTTGTCTGTATAGCGCGCAAGAAACAACACTTTTCACTGTATACTAATACACGTGACAATAATAAATCAAATCAAAGAGAAAGAGTAGGCTCACTCAAGGACAAGGGAGGAAAGTTATGTGTGGGGCCACAGGAAGTGGGTGAGATCCTTAATGAGTACTTGGTATCGGTATTCACCAAGCAGAAGGCTGTTGAGGTCAGGGATAGGTGTGTGAATGCGACAGAGAATGTCAATATAAATCGGAGGAGGAAGTGTTGAGTATCCTAAATTGCATTAAGGTAGACAAGCCCGCGGGGCCGGGTGGGATCTATCCCAGGTTACTGTGGGGGGCGAGGGAAGAAATAGCTGGGGCCTTGACAGATATCTTCACATCCTCTTTGACCACAGGCGAGGTTCCAGTGGACTGGAAAATGGCCAATGTTGTTCCGTTGTCTGTCGCTAGTGTGTTCCAAAGGGATCAGTGCTGGGACCTCCGTTGTTTGCAGTATTTTCCTCCAGATCATTTATAAAAGTTTGCGGATGACACGAAGATTGGTGGAGTTGCTGATAGTGCCGGGGATTGTCAGAGGATACAACAGGATATCGATAGATTGGAGACTTGGGCACAGAAATAGCAGATGGAGTTTAATCTGGACAAATGCGAGGTGATGCATTTAGGAGGATCAAATTTGTGTGCTAATTGTACTGTAAATGGCAGAACCCTTAGGAACATTAACAGAGGGATCTAGGCGTCCACAGTTTGCTAAAAGTGGCAACACAGGTGGCCAAGGTGATTAAGGCGGCATATGACACGCTTACCTTCATCAGCCAGGGCACTGAGTACAGGAGTTGGGAAATCATGTTGCCGCTATATAAAACCTTGGTTAAGCCACATTTGGAGTATTGTGTGCGGTTCTGGTCACCACACTACCGGAAGGACGTGGAAGCTTTGGAGAGAGTGCAAAGAAGGTTCACCAGGATGTTGGCTATGAAGGTTGAATAAACTAGGATTGTTTTCACTGGAAAGACGGAAGCTGAAGGGAGACCTGATAGAGGCATAGACAGGTGGATAGTCAAGAGGTTTTTTCCAAGGGTGGAAGTGTCAATTACAAGGGGGCACAGGTTCAAGATGGGGGGTAGGGGGGAATTTAGGAGAGATGTGCAGGGGAAATCTTTCACACAGAGTGGTGGGTGCCTGAACACGCTGCCAGAGGAGGTGGTGGAAGCAGGCACATTAGCAACATTTAAGAGGCATCTGGATGGGTCCATGAATAGAGAGGGAATAGAGGGATACGGACCCAGTAAGAGCAGAGTTTAGTTAGTTTAGTTGTGGCATCATGACCGGCATGGAGGTGTGAAGGGCCTGTTCCTGAGCTGTACTTTTCTTTGTTCGATAACAATGTCCAGGCAGGGCAATGTTGGCATCAGGAGTGCATGTCTCGTCTTGAATGAAACTCAGAATATGTGATAATAATCAGAGGGTTATAGTGGTATTCAGTGACTCCGTAACCTCCAGTTGTAGCAAAGTTTTTGCGCATTACCACAGTCAAGATGGACTGAGCAACACGTCACAAAATCCACTTTCATACTTGCCACAATGCAAAAGAGACCAGCTCCCACAGGTAAATGAAGCACAGGGCCAGCATCATAGCCACGCCCCCAGAAGTGACATCACAGGAATCTTCCTTCACTAACTCCTCAATTTCACCCCGCAGTTGAGGGGACCGAAACTAGGTGCAGTCCTCCAGGCAGCAGGCTGCTTAATGAGTGGTGTGCTTCAACTTGTACTGAAAGGTCCTATTAATACAGCCCAATATCATTAGCTGCAGCTGCTCAGCATAGCTCCTGAACTTTCAGAAGATCTATAGACAATATTTCAAGCCATTTTTCTTAACTTCCAGTATTGTTCTTTGTTTTGTACCGTGTAGATCCCATCATCAAGCCGAACTTACCAGGTATATCTCGGTTAAATGTCATTCGCCAAAGTGTGACCCCCTTCCCCAGACCTTCTTGTAGATACACCCACTGTGTCGTTAGGGAGGGAATTCCAGGATTTTGACCCAACAACAGTGGAGGGACAGTAAAGAATTCCGAGGCAGGATGGTGTGTGGCTTGGAGGGGAAGTTGCAGGTGGTGGTGTTCCCTGCTGCCCTTGGCCTTCTTGAATATGACCACGCTGCATTACCCCTTCTCAAACTTTAATTCACAACATCTTTCTCTAATGCCTTTCCTCGGTTGCCCAGTTAAGAGAGAATGCCTTTGTTTGATTCTACTCTTACCCATCCCCACCCCCTCCGCAATCAGACCTATCCCTGGACACTCCCCTCATTGACAAACTGTTGCTCTGGAGCACACTAAAGCCTGGCCTGCAGCAGCCATTTTACAGCTATTAATTTTCAAATTCACTCAATCTCTCCCAAAAAATCCCAAATAGTATTTCCACCAAATTCTGGATGTGCCACTTCAGGATATGGTACAAATCTCTGCGGTTACAAATGCAATTACACTCATACCTGGATTTGCTGCGCCTGTTGCTGCATCTGGTGCTCCTGTTGTTGTACGGTCGATGTTACGGGACATGCAAGCTCAAGCAGGGAGCCAGCCACCTCAGTGCTGTCTGTGTAGATGCTGTTTCCACCTTGCTGATACACGGTCATGGTGGCCTGCTGGAATTCTTGTAAGGCTTCAGGTCCTTTTGCAGCTAGTGACTCCAGGAATTCTTTCATTCGATGTTGAGGAATGGTACGTACTTTCAATCGAATGTATTCCTCAAATGACATGGTGTTATCCAATGAGTTATTCATGGTGATAGTTTTCCTGGATTCCTGGACAATGTTTAGAAAAAAAAATTATGAATACTTTTCAACTTCTCTTAAAACACACCACTGCCAGAAAGTGGTCTGTTTCCAGCACCAACTAATTAGAACTGCAAGGATGATGGTACATATTTGGCCAAGTTTAACACTCTTATGGCTTTCCTCTCAATAAATTTCACCAAAAAGATAAATTTCTTTATTGAAAGGAATTAAACAAAAGTAAACATTATGATTGGACTTGCGCATACTGTATCCTAGATACAATCAGACACCATGGCTTTGGGCTCCTATTTCCCCTGGAGCCATCAACTGCATCGTACTCCATGCTGTACTCACTCAACTCGCAGCAGATCAGAACATGTTGTCTCCTTCCTCACCACCGTTTAATATTGTGCCTCGCTCTATGTTAGGAAGCCTGGTTAATGAGCATAAATCACTTCAGTCTTTGCACATGAATGAACATATCAGCTGTGGAGCTACTGAATTGGCAAGGTCAAAGGTTGCAAAGAACATTGCGCAGAAACAGGCACTGGTGCCCCATAAGCTGCTTCATCATTGCCCTACTCACACACCATATCTTTTTAATTGACCTCCCACCCCCCCCAAAAAATAAATTCCGTCTTAAAAAGGAGTATTATGGAGTCTAACACATTACAGAATGTGAACTACATCCTCCAAGTGAAGTTTCTGCTTTATATATTTGTGCCCACCCCTCTCGTTGATAATTCATCATTATTGAACATCTCCATTAGATCACCCCTTAACTTATTCACCTACTAATGAATAGAGCGCCAAATTCTCAACTCCCTTCATAACTGTAGCCTTTATTCCTGGTAACCTACGGAATTTTTGAAACACCTTTGCCAGTATTTGGAAGACACACTAAAAACTAATAGTATAATGGTGGGGCTACTAGTCTGCAGAGGCTCTTTCATGAGAGACGTTGAAGGATTCGGGCTTCTTTGCAAGGACAATGCAAAGGTTGACAATAGGATGAAACAGAGATGGTTTACAGTAAACTGGGAAAATCAGTTACTAGGGTAAAAGACAGAACATCAAAGAGAGGTGAATTTAACATGACTCAGAACCAGTTTATAACCCTCAACGGCACGACCTTGACTTGCAACCGCAGAGGACTAAATAGGTAAGAGGCGACATAAAATTCTGAAAAAAACACAAGATTCAAGATAAAAAGTTTACCCAACATGCTCATCCTACACAGATTGACTCAACTCTTTAAATAAATGTTCAAGAGCCAATGAATGTTGAACGGAAATGGATGGACGGGGAGAGATCAGATTTATTAGTCACATCAGAGAACAGCAGGAAATGAAATCTGATAGGACAGTGATGATGAGAAACAATAAATAATAATTACAACAGGGAGAAGCTGAAAATTAGGACATTTGCAGTTCAAATTTACAATAAGCTATTGTAAATGCAGCACAAGTTGGAGAACGCCAAGTACAGTTGAAAATGTTGATAGGTTAGGCCACCCCCCGCCAAACAATCACCATTTATGTGAGCTAAATACTGGAAAAAGTTCACACTTTTTCTTAATGCATAGAATAGAATCCCTACAGTGCAGGTGGCGGCCGCCATTCAGCTCGAGTCTGCACTGAATCTCTGACAGAGACTCTTTCCAGGTCCAAACCCCAGACCCCACATATTTATCCTACCAGTCCCTCTAACCTACACATCTTGGGATACTAAGGGACAATTTAGCATGGCCAATACACCTAGCCTGCACATCTTTGAAGTGTGGGAGGAAACTAGAGCACCCGGAGGAAACCCACACAGGCATGGGGAGAACAGGCAAACTCCACACACAGTTACCCAAAGCTGGAATTGAACTCGGGTCCCTGGTGCTGTGAGGCAGCAGTGCTAACCACTGTACCACCACGCCACCCCATATGTACGCAAACCATGTGCTGCTAAATTATCTAATCTCCTGAACTGTAATTAGAATATCATCCAAGTAACATTGTACACCAGAGAGGCCACTTAAAATTTACTCTTTGGAACAGGGTGGTGTGGATGTTTTTCCAAAAGAATCTGTTATAATGAAAAATACCTTTGAGCAATGACGGTAAGCAATGGCAGAGATTCAGCGGCTACATTCATCTGTAAATATGCTTGTGAAATCTTGCTGAATTTCTGCCCACCTGATAATCCAGCAAACAAATCTTCGATTAAAAGAAGTAGATATTGATCAGCGCACAACACTGGAATTATGGTTGTTTTAAAATCACCACGAATACAAACTGAATCACCTGGTTCCTTGACAGATACGATGGGAGTAGCTCAGTTACTCATTGTAACTGGCTCTCTAACACACCAGTTAACAAGTCATGCTAAAAATTGTTTATCAACCTTGGGACAAATTACAATGGTACCACTTTTGCTTTGAGATTTTCTGGGCAACTATTAGGCTCTCTCTCTCTCTCGAGTTTCACTTGACTCCCACCGATGAGTCAAGTGTCTCTTCGAATACACTCCTGCATTTATCCATAAGGTACTGTAGGTCTGTTTTCATCGACCAGTCGATGGACAGCACTGCAGTTAATCTTTATCTTCTCCAACTATGATCTCCCAAATAGAGCTGGAAAATTACCATGGACCACACGGAGAGGCAATTCCGCTGTTCTATATCCATCATATGTAACCTTTTAATTGCACAATCTCTTCAATGTATGTTCTTAAAATCACATCAGCTGGTTTTAAAGGAAGATGCTTCAGCTTTTGTTTGTATGTAATCTCAGGAATTAAAGATACAGTAGCACCAGTATCAACCTCCAACCTAACAGACTGTCCAATTAACATTAGAATCTGAGACTCACCCTGTATGGATAAGAATTTCAGCTGGAGCTCTTCAGCATATTTTTGGATACTCTTCCGCACAGTGGGAATTCCTTTGTAATTTTGGCACATCGGTGACATGTTTGTTGCTGTTTTGACTTATGGGGAGTTCCCAACTTTTGGATCTTCATTCTTGCACCAAATTGTGAAGCCTCTTTCGCAGCCAGTTCCATCAACACTGCGATTTCTCCTGCTGTATGCTAAGTAAGCAATCTTCTTTGGAAATCCTCAAACTGGACGATCTTGAAGAGTATCTTCTAATGACTCACTAAACTCAATGTTTTTTTATTTATTTGTGTCACAAGTAGGTTTACATTAACACTGCAATGAAGTTACTGTGAAAATTCTCTAGCCAACACACTCCAGCACTGTTCGGGTCCACTGAGGGAGAATTTAGCATGGCCAATCCACCTAACCAGCACGTCTTTCGGACTGTGGGAGGAAACTGGAGCACCCGGAGGAAACCCATGCAGACACTGCACAGTGACCCAAGCCGGGAATTGAACCCGGATCGCTGGCGCTGTGAGGCAGCAGTGCTAACCACTGTGCCACCATGCTGCCCTTTGTTGTGCCAGCATTTTTAAGGTTGCCACAAACTGAGCAAAGCCTTTCACTTGATTTTTCGGTGGAACCTGAAGTGCTCTGCGATGATCAATGGCTTTGGAGTGGAATGTTCTTCGAGGATCTTTGTCAAGTCATCCCAAGTTTTGGTTCCTGGCTTTGCTGGATGAAGTAGTTCCGGAGCAAATTGAAGGTTTGACTCCCAATCGTACTGAGAAAAGCTGGTATGAGCAATTAGTTTGCAATTTTATTCTGCTGTCCAAAGTAATGAAAACACTCGGCAAAGGAACTCCATGATTCATTTTCTTCACTGAGACCCCCCGTGGATCCTAATCGACCCACCATTTCTCTTAAAGGCACTAGTGCCTCGAGACTGCTCAGTATATATTTTACCCAGTACTCCCCTTTTCACCCTCGACCATTGACTTGATGTATTTGTTTTCCCCAAAACGGCCTCGGCCATACAGAAAAGCATCTTTTCTTTTCAGATATGCCAGATACTGCCTGGAATTTCACCCTTCTGATTGGAAAAACCCCCTCTTCTAAGATCACACAGAGCTTTTTGCCTTGTTTTTCCTTCACTGGCACTTGAATCCTGTTGTTGCTTCTTCCCAGCCTTCTAATATTCAAAGTGAGAAGACACACAATGTCTTCTTTTTTCCCCTCTACTTAGGACTTTTTGTCAATGTTCAAGAAGAAATTAGATATGGCTCTTGGGGCTAAAGGAATCAATGGATATGGGGGAAAAGCAGGATCAGGATATTGAATTTGACAATCAGTCATGCTCAAAATGAATGGCAGAGCAGGCACGAAGGGCCAAATGGCCTACTGCTGCTTCTATTTTCTCAATGAACCAAAATCCCAATTCATCACCCATTTTCCTTTTGTAAAATTCTAACTGTGCTAGGAGTTGTGGGTTTTAACAAAAATAAAGATGTGGTTTGCACACATAGATTCAAACTAGCTACAGACTTATTGAAGGAGCTGTTGCCTGTGCAAAACGAAGTAAAACAGCAGCCTCTCCAACACCCTAATGATATCACTATCAAATCATGTGATCAGCTCTTAAAGCAATCTGCAAACATTAAAATATATAACAGGGTCAAACAATGCATGTAAGCAAACAGTTCCATCCACTTACTGAGTTACACTGGGATATGGATATCAGAGATGCTCATCGAACTTTATTACTCTCACCTCTGACACACATTGCTTCTTTGAGCATTCCTCTCATTCTTTACATGATAACAAACACTATTTCAATAGCACGCTCTGGCGATCTGCTCCATTCTCACCTATAATAAAAGCCCGTATTCACCAAGACCTAGAAAATATTCAGACTTGGGCTGAGTAGCAAATAATATTTGTGCCACACAAATGTATCAGACATCAACCTTCTCCAACAAGAGACTCGAAGCACTCGTTGCTGGGTCAATAATTCAGAATTCCCAAACAGCATTGTGGGTGTACCTACACCACAGACTGCAGCGGTTCACGAAGGGGGCTCACCACCACCTTCTCTTGGGCAATTAGGACTAGGAAATAAACGCTGGCCTAGCCAGCAATACCCAAGTCCTGTGAACGAATAAATTAGTAAAACTACCAGTCCCAATCTATTTCAAGCAGATGAAACCAGTGGCATAAAAATAAGAGGTAAATAGAAAAGGAGAATTTGAAACAGCAGGTAGGTTAGTTTGTGTGTAATGATAGGTGTGTTTAACAACACAATTTTATCTTTCTGCAGAACACAACTAGAATGCACAACTAGAGGCTATTATCGGATAATCACCAAGAAATCTAACAGGAATTCAAGGAAACTTAACTCAGAGTGGTAAGAATGAGGAACTTGCGACTCCGTCATATGAGGAGAGACTAAGAGTGTTAGGATTATATTCACTGGAGTTTAGAAGGGCGAGGGGGGAATCTCATAGAAACTTATAAAATTCTAACAGGGTTAGACAGGGTCGATACAGAAAGAATGCTCTCAATGGTGGGGGAGTCCAGAACTAGGGGTCATAATTTAAGGATAAGGGGTAAACTTTTTAGAACTGAGAGGAGAAATTTCTTTACCCAGAGGGTGGTGAATGTGTGGAATTCACTACCACAGAATGTAGTTGAGGTCAAAATTAGATATAGCTCTTGGGGCTAGAGAGATCAAGGGATATGGGGGATAAATCAGGATATTGAATTCGATAACCAAAAGAGAAAATGCTGGAAAATCTCAGAAAGTCTGGTAGCATCTGTAAGGAGAGAAAAGAGCTGATGTTTCGAGTCCAGACGACCCTTTGTCAAAGCTAATGCAATAAAAAACAGTGGTACCGCACTGATGCTTGGGGAACACCACTGCCAACCCTCATCCAGTCTGATAAATAACAGTTTACCATGACTCTGTCTTTAAGCCATTTCTTTATCCAAGCTGACACTAACCCCCCCTCCCACCCCCCACCTGTTTTATGAGCTTCAAATGTGTTACCCACCCCTTTTGCATGTTATTTTGTCAAACGTTTTTCTAAAATCCACATGGACAATATCCACCACAATGGGAATGTGCAGAGCTACAGGGAGGGAATGGCATTAGGTTAATTACTCCTTCATAGGACCAGCAGAAACAACTGGCAAAATGGCCTCCTCCTATGCTGTAAATATTCTACAGTTCGAACCTTCACTCTTGGCTCTTCAGAAAGTTCAATTGGATTAGAGCAGTGTGATTTGACCACTACTAATCTTTGCTCTCTCTAATTTATTCAAACCGCTCCATGTGCTGTTGATTTATTTCTCCTGGTTATAGTTTCAAAAAAACTCCCCATATCCAGGGAAGGTGACAAGCCCTTCTGCTATCCCCACTTTCACTTCCTTTTGCAACCTGGGACGCAAGCCACCTGGATCAGGTGAGCTACCCACTCCAAACACAGCCAGCCTTTCCACATATAAATGTTGGGGCGGCACAGTGGCAAGCACTGCTGCCTCACAACGCCAGGGACCTGGGTTGAATTCCAGCCTTAGGTCACTGTCTGTGTGGAGTTTGCACGTTCTCCCGTGTCTGCGTGGGTTTCCTCCAGGTGCTCCGGTTTCCTCCCACACGGCAAAGATGTGCGAGTCAGGTGACTTGGCCGTGCTAAATTAAGCCGAGTATCAAGGGGATTAATAGAGTAAATAAGGGGTTGTGGGACTAGGGCCTGGGTGGGATGATGATCAGTGCAGACTCGATGTGCGGAATGGCCCCCTTCTCTGCTGTGGGTATTCTATGATATATTCCTTTAGCAATTTGCATCCTATCCTCTATCATCTCTGCTTCTACTGATATTTTGTCAGCATCCTCTTCCTTATTATTGCCTTGCCCTGCACTACCTGCTTACTATTTACATAGTAAGAAGTTTAACAACACCAGGTTAAAGTCCAACAGGTTTATTTGGTAGCAAAAGCCACACAAGCTTTCGAAGCTCTAAGCCCCTTCTTCAGGTGAGTGGTTTACCCCAGTCCAACGCCGGCATCTCCACATCATGACTACTATTTATATGCCAGAAAAGATTTCCCATTAGTGTTAACTTCCATTTTATTCCCATTTTTTTCTGCCAGTCCTATTTTCCTCTTCACTTTCTCTCTCACATCGTTGTACTTCACTTGGTTCTCATTTGAAGAAGTTACCTGAGAGGTCTAGATAGAGTGGACATGGAGAGGATGTTTCCATTAGTCGGAGAGACTAGAACTCGAGGTGAAGGGACGCTCCTTTAATACTCAGATGAGGGTAGCAACACAGAATATACTCTTGGTGATGGACATTGAAGTCCCCACCCAAAGTGGTTCAGTAGCACCACTAAGGACATTGTTGCAAGACTGGATTTGCAGCAGGCAAGGGAACCAAGAGGACAAAACATACATTCATGACTGCTCAGTTACTGAAGCACTCCATGTCAATTGCAACAAGACCTGGACAAGTAACATTTGCGCCACACAAGTGCCAGGCAATGACCATCTCCGACGAGGGAGAATCTAACCATCACCCCATGACATTCAATGGCATTACCAACGCTGAATCCCCAACCAACATCCTAGGAGGTTACCACTGACCGGAAACAGAACTGGGCTAGCTATATTATGGCAGATGGAATTTAATTTAGACAAATGCATTTTGGTAGATTGAACCAGGGCAGGACTTACTCAGTTAATGGTAGGGCGTTGGGGAGAGTTACAGAACAAAGAGATCTAGGGGTACATGTTCATAGCTCCTTGAAAGTGGAGTCACAGGTGGACAGAGTGGTGAAGAAGGCATTCGGCATGCTTGGTTTCATCGGTCAGAACAGTGAATACAGGAGTTGGGACGTCTTGTTGAAGTTGTACAAGACATTGGTAAGGCCACACTTGGAATACTGTGTGCAATTCTGGTCACCCTATTATAGAAAGGATATTATTAAACTAGAAAGAGTGCAGAAAAGATTTACTCGAATGCTACCAGGACTTGATGGTTTGAGTTATAAGAAGAGGCTGAATAGACTGGGACTTTCCTCTCTGGAGCGTAGGAGGCTGAGGGGTGACCTTATAGAGGTCTATAAAATAATGAGGGGGCATAGACAAGGTAGATAGTCAATATCTTTTCCCAAAGGTAGGGGAGTCTAAAACTAGAAGGCATAAGGCAGGGGAGTCTAAAACTAGAAGGCGTTTGATAAGGTTCACCATGGTAGGCTTCTGCAGAAAATGCAGATGTATGGGATTGGGGGTGATCTAGGAAATTGGATCAGGAATTGGCTAGCGGATAGGAAACAGAGGGTGGTGGTTGATAGTAAATATTCATCATGGAGTGCGGTTACAAGTGGTGTACCTCAGGGATCTGTTTTGGGGCCACTGCTGTTTGTAATATTTATTAATGATCTGGATGAGGGTATAGTTGGGTGGATTAGCAAATTTGCTGATGACACCAAAGTCGGTGGTGTGGTAGACAGTGAGGAAGGGTGTCGTAGTTTGCAGGAAGACTTAGACAGGTTGCAAAGTTGGGCCGAGAGGTGGCGGATGGAGAAGTGTGAGGTAATTCACTTTGGTAGGAATAACAGATGTGTTGAGTATAGGGCTAACGGGAGGACTTTGAATAGTGTGGAGGAGCAGAGGGATCTAGGTGTATGTGTGCATAGATCCCTGAAAGTTGGGAATCAAGTAGATAAGGTTGTTAAGAAGGCATATGGTGTCTTGGCGTTTATTGGTAGGGGGATTGAATTTAGGAGTCGCAGCGTTATGTTGCAACTGTACACAACTCTGGTGCGGCCGCACTTGGAGTACTGTGTGCAGTTCTGGTCCCCACATTACAGGAAGGATGTGGAGGCTTTGGAGAGGGTGCAGAGGAGGTTTACCAGGATGTTGCCTGGTATGGAGGGGAGATCCTATGAGGAGAGGCTGAGGGATTTGGGATTGTTTTCGCTGGAAAGGCGGCGGCTAAGAGGGGATCTTATTGAAACATATAAGATGATTAGAGGTTTAGATAGGGTGGATAGTGATAGCCTTTTTCCTCTGATGGAGAAATCCAGCACGAGGGGGCATGGCTTTAAATTGAGGGGGGGTAGTTATAGAACCGATGTCAGGGGTAGGTTCTTTACCCAGAGGGTGGTGAGGGATTGGAATGCCCTGCCAGCATCAGTAGTAAATGCGCCTAGTTTGGGGGCGTTTAAGAGATCCGTAGATAGGTTCATGGACGAAAAGAAATTGGTTTAGGTTGGAGGGTCACAGTTTTTTTTTTTTTTTAACTGGTCGGTGCAACATCGTGGGCCGAAGGGCCTGTTCTGCGCTGTAATGTTCTATGTTCTATAGGTTTAAGGCGAGAGGGGAGAGATACAAAAGTGTCCAGAGGGGCAATTATTTCCCACAGAGAGTGGTGAGTGTCTGGAACAAGCTGCCAGAGGTAGTAGTAGAGGCCGGTACAATTGTATCTTTTAAAAAGCATTTAGATAGTTACACGGGTACGATGGGTATAGAGGGATATGGGCCAAATGCGGGCAATTGGGATTAGCTTAGGGGTTTTTTAAAAAAAAGGGCAGCATGGACAAGTTGGGCCGAAGGGCCTGTTTCCATGCTGTAAACCTCTATGACTCTATATAAAAATACTGTGGCTACAAAAGCAGATCAAAGACTGGGAATCCTGTGGCAAGTAACTCACCTCCTGATTCCCCAAAGCCTGCCCACAATCTACAAGGCATAAGTCAGGAGTGTGATGGTACACATTTCACTTACCTGGATGAGTGCAGCTCCAATACTCAGGAAGGACAATGCTGCCTGCCTGATTGGCACCCCATCCACAAACATTCACTGCCTCCACCACCAATGCACATTAACAGCAGTAGGCACCATTTACCAGATGCACTGCAGCAATTCACCACGGCTCCTCTGACAGCATTTTTCAAACCCAGCACCGCTTTCCCCTAGATGGACAAGGGCTGCAGACATATGGGAACACCATCACTGGAAGTTTCCCTCCAAGCCACAAACCACCCTGACTTCAAAGTGTATCGACTGTTCCTTCACTGTTGCTGGGTCACAATCCTGGAACTTCCTTCCTACCAGCACTGAGGGTGTACCTACACACTAAGAGTTTTAACAACATCAGGTTAAAGTCCAACAGGTTTATTTGGTAGCAAATACCAAACACCACAGGATGTACCTGCACCACAGGGACTGCAGCAGTTCAAAAAGGCAGCTCAGCACTACTTTCTCAAGGGCAATTTGGAATGGGTAATAAATGTTGGCCGAGCCAGCAATAATCTTTCCCTTGATGTCAGTAAGATGAAGGATAGTCATCGACTTCAGGAAAGTGGAAATAGTGGAGAGCTTCAATTTTCTAGGTGTCCAAATCACGAACAACCTGTCCTGGTCCCTTCACATTGATGCTATACTAAAGAAAGCCCACCAATGCCTGCACTTTCTCAGGAGATGAAGGAAACTTGGCATGTCCGCTAGAACTCCCATAGAACGCATTCTTTCTGGTTGTACCACAGCTTGGTATGGTTCCTGCTCTGCCCAAGACCGCAAGAAACTACAAAAGGTTGTGAATGTAGCCCAATCCATCACGCAAGCCAGCCTCCCATCCATTGACTCTGTCTACACTTCCTGCTGCCTCGGCAAAGCAGCCAGCATAATTGAGGACCCCACGTACCCCGGACATTCTCTCTTCCACCTTCTTCCTTCAGGAAAAAGATACAAAAGTCTGAGGTCACGTACCAACCGACTCAAGAACAGCTTCTTCCCTGCTGCTGTCAGACTTTTACATAAAAACCCTACAGTGCAGAAGGAGGCCATTCGGCCCATCGAGTCTGCACCGACCACAATCCCACCCAGGCCCTACCCCATATCCCTACATATTTACCCACTAATCCCTCTAACCTACCCATCTCAAGACACTAAGAGGCAATTTTAACCTGGCCAATCAACCTAACCCGCACATCTTTGGACTGTGGGAGGAAACCGGAGCACTCGGAGGAAACCCACGCAGACACGGGGAGAATGTGCAAACTCCACACAGACAGTGACCCGAGCCGGGAATCGAACCCGGGACCCTGGAGCTGTGAAGCAGCAGTGCGAACCACTGTGCCACCGTGCCGCCCCTTTTGAATGGACCTGCCTCGCATTAAGTTGATCTTTCTCTGCACCCGAGCTATGACTGTAACGCTACATTCTGCACTCTCCCCTTTCCTTCTCTATGAACGGTATGTTTTGTCTGTTTAGCGCGCAGGAAACAATACTTTTCACTGCATGTTAATAATGTGACAATAAATCAAACCATTTGCCCAGAGAGGTAGAAGCTGGGTCATGGCCGAATGGCCTCCTGCTCCTGAATGTTCAGATGTCAGTGTCGGCCTCGCCAGTGGCGCCCACATCCCATTAAATAAAAGGCTGCTCCAGCCCGGGCTGAAGAGCAGCGCAGATTCCCTCACTGCCTGTGGGGGGCTGAGGGGCCCCGGGGGGGGGGGGCGCTGCCCAGAGCCGCTCCCCGCGGGCAATGAGACACCAACCCGCCGCCCGCGGCTTCCCCCCGCCCCGCTCCTTCCCCGGCTCACCCCGGGCAGGCAGGCGGGCCTGCGGCCTACTGGATCCTCGGTGTCGGCCGGAGCCACGATCCCGCCCGAGGCCCTGACGTCAGCGCGTATCCGCGGGGTCGTGCACGCCCGGGGCGTCGCGCGCTGGAGCCTGGAGCGCGCGCGCACGACTCTCCCGCCGCCCCCCCCTCCGGGGCCCAGCGCGCGCCTCTCGGCCCAAAAGCCCGCCCGGGGCCCCGCCGCCGACACCCAAGTCCGTTCGCCCGCTGCAGCCGGCCCGCAGCCCGGGCCCGCTTACCTGAGCCCGCGGCGGTGTGTGTGCTCCCCCCTGTCCCTGTGCCGGGCTCCCTCCCGGTGCCGGTCCCGGGGCCGCTCCGCTCTCTCTCTATTCTTCTCTTTCCCTCTAAATCTCACACAGCGCCATCTTACAGCCAGCCCGCCCGCAGCCAATCAGCGCCGCCCACCCTCCCGCAGCCAATCAGCGCCGCCCACCCTCCCGCAGCCAATCAGCGCCGCCCACCCTCCCGCAGCCAATCAGCGCCGCCCACCCTCCCGCAGCCAATCAGCGCCGCCCACCCTCCCGCAGCCAATCAGCGCCGCCCACCCTCCCGCAGCCAATCAGCGCCGCCCACCCTCCCGCAGCCAATCAGCGCCGCCCACCCTCCCGCAGCCAATCAGCGCCGCCCACCCTCCCGCAGCCAATCAGCGCCGCCCACCCTCCCGCAGCCAATCAGCGCCGCCCACCCTCCCGCAGCCAATCAGCGCTGCCCCGCTCTGCAGCCAATCAGTGCTGCCCACCCTCCCTCAGCCAATCAGCGCCACCCAGCCTCCTGCAACCAATCAGTGTTGCCCCCGCTCCGCAACCAATCAGCGCCACCCATCCTCCCGCAGCCAATCAGCGCCGCCCACCCTCCCGCAGCCAATCAGCACCGCCACTGTTCTGCAGCCAATCAGCGCCGCCCATTCCCGCAGCCAATCAGCGCCGCCCCCCTCCTGCAGCCAATCAGCACCGCCCCCGCTCCGCAGCCAATCAGCGCCACCCACCCTCCTGCAGCCAATCAGCGCCGCCCCCGCTCCGCAGCCAATCAGCGCTGCTCCCGCTCCGCAGCCAATCAGCGCTGCTCCCGCTCCGCAGGTCTCGGCGAGGTTTAGTACGGGTCTGCCAGGTACAGACAGAGGCCATTCAGCCCTTCCAGCCGGTGCTACCATTCACCAAGTGCCTGGCTGTATTATTGTCACATGTATTAGCATACAGTGAAAATAATTTTTTCTTGCACGCTAGGCAGAAAAAACACCATTCATAGAGTTGTTGGTGATCTGTACATCTAAGGACTTGAAGCTCTCGACCCTTTGTACTTCGTCCCTGTTGACGTACACAGGAGCATGTTCTCCTTCACACTTCCTGAAGTCGATGACCATCTCCATCGTTTTGTTGACATTGAGGGAGAGATTATTGTCGTCCCACCAGTTCACCAGATTCTCTATCTCATTCCTGTACTCTGTCTCATCATTGTTTGAGATCCGACCCATTATGGTGGTGTCGTCAGCAAATTTGAAAATCGAATTGGAGGGGAATTTGGCCACACAGTCATATACGTATAAGGAGTCGATGGAGATGGGAGAGGTGCCAGAGGATTGCGGATGTGGTTCCTATTTTCAAGAAGGGGAATAGGGATAGCCCAGGTAATTACCGTCCGGTGAGTCTAACCTCAGTCGTTGGTAAACTGATGGAGAAGATCCTGAGGGACAGGATATATGAGCATTTAGAGAGGTTTAGTATGCTCAGCATGGCTTTGTCAAGGGCAGATCGTGCCTTACGAGCCTGGTGGAGTTCTTCGAAAATGTGACTAAACACATTGACGAAGGGAAGGCGGTAGATGTGGTTTATATGGATTTTAGCAAGGCGTTCGATAAGGTCCCCCATGCAAGGCTTCTAGAAAAAGTGAGAGAGCATGGGGTCCAAGGGGCTGCTGCCCTGTAGATCCAGAACTGGCTTGCCCAAAGTAGGCAGAGAGTGGGTATAGATGGGTCTTTTTCTAAATGGAGGTCGGTCACCAGTGGTGTGCCCCAGGGATCTGTTCTGGGACCCTTGGTGTTTGTCATTTTCATAAATGACCTGGATGAGGAAGCGGAGGGATGGGTTGGTAAGTTTGCCGACGACACAAAGGTTGGTGGGGTTGTGGATAGTCTGGAGGGATGTCAGAAGTTACAGAGGGACATTGATAGGATGCAAGACTGGGCGGAGAAGTGGCAGATGGACTTCAACCCAGATAAATGCATCGTGGTCCATTTTGGTTGGTCAAATGGGATGAAGGAGTACAATATAAAGGGAAAGACTCTTAGTACTGTAGAGGATCAGAAGGACCTTGGGGTCCGGGTCCATAGGACTCTGAAATCGGCCCCGCAGGTGGAGAAGGTGGTTAAGAAGGCATATGGTGTGCTGGCCTTTATCAATCGAGGGATTGAGTTTAGGAGTCCGGGGATAATGATGCAGCTATATAAGACCCTCGTCAGACCCCACTTGGAGTACTATGCTCAGTTCTGGTCGCCTCATTACAGGAAGGATGTGGAAAAGATTGAAAGGGTGCAGAGGAGATTTACAAGGATGTTGCCTGGATTGAGTGGCATGCCTTATGAGGATAGGCTGAGGGAGCTCGGTCTTTTCTCCTTGGAGAGACGAAGGATGAGAGGAGACCTAATAGAGGTGTATAAGATGTTGAGGCATAGATCGGGTGGACTCTCAGAGGCTTTTTCCCAGGGTGGAAATGGCTGCTACGAGAGGACACAGGTTTAGGGTGCTGGGGGGTAGGTACAGGGGAGATGTTAGGGGGAAGTTTTTCACACAGAGGGTGGTGGGCGAGTGGAATCGGCTGCCGTCAGTGGTGGTGGAGGTGAACTCAATAGGGTCTTTTAAGAGACTCCTGGATGAGTACATGGAGCTTAATAGGATGGAGGGTTATAGGTAGGTCGAGAAGGTAGGGATGTGTTCGGCACAACTTGTGGGCCAAAGGGCCTGTTTGTGCTGTAGTTTTTCTATGTTTCTATGAGTATAGTAGGGGGCTGAGAACACAGCCTTGTGGGGCACAAGTGTTGAGAATGATCGTGGAGGAGGTGTTGTTGCCTGTCCTTACTGATTGTGGTCTGTGAGTTAGGAAGTTCAGGATCCAGTCACAGAAGGAGGTGCCGAGGCCCAGGCCACGGGGTTTGGAGATGAGTTTCATGGGAATAATGGTGTTGAAGGTTGAACTGTAGTCAATAAATAGGAGTCTGACATAGGTGTCCTTGTTATCTTGTTATTTACCTGGCCTTAGTTCCAATATCACATAGTCATAGAGATTTACAGCATGGAAACAGACCCTTCGGCCCAACTTGTCTATGCTGCCCTTATTTCTTTTTAAAACCCTAAGCTAATCCCAATTGCCCGATATCCCTCTATACCCATCAGACTCATGTAACTATCTAAATGCTTTTTAAAAGATAAAATTGTACCCACCTCTACTACTACCTCTGGCAGCTTGTTCCAGACACACAACCTAGTGTCCTGGTCCTTATTGATCCCTTAACCAATGTCACTAAATAAACAGATTTGTCATTATCCAAAAAGCAAAATACTGCAGATGCTGGAATCTGAAACAAAAACAGAAAATGCTGGAAAATGTTTTCCGATTTCCTTTGCCCTCAGCATCTAGACTCAAAACATCGGCTCTATTCTCTCTCCACAGATGCTGTCAGACCTGCTGAGATTTTCCAGCATTTTCTGTTTTTGTCATTATCGTATTGTTGTTTATGGAATTTTGCTGCACACAAGTTTGCTACATTACTTCAGTAACTACACTTTTATTAGCCGTAAAGCAGTTCCGAAAATCCTGATATTATCAAAGATGCTAGAAGACAAAAGCTTTGTCAAATAGTAAAAAAACTAACAAAAATAACTCAAAATAACAGCTTGCGAGCACCAACTGCCTTTACAGAGATTGAATTAATTGCAATTTGGGTTCTGGTTCTTCTCACATGGTTCTACCCCCCTCTCACTCTAGCTATTATCCCATCTGCATCCCACACTAATAATTGTCTTGTGCTGTGGGTCAGATGTTCAAATATAGATACCTCATGATTTGATTTTGATTTATTATTTCACATGTATTAACATACAGTGAAAAGTATTATTTCTTGCGCACTATACAGACAAAGCACACTGTTCATAGAGAAGGAAAGGAGAGAGCGCAGAATGTGTTACAGTCATAGCTAGGGTGTAGAGAAAGATCAACTTAATGCAAGGTAGGTCGATTCAAAAGTCTGACAGCAGCAGGAAAGAAGCTGTTCTTGAGTCGGTTGGTATGTGACCTCAGACTTTTGTATCTTTTTCCCGACGGAAGAAGGTGGAAGAGAGAATGTCTGGGGTGCGTGGGGTCCTTAATTATGCTGGCTGCTTTGCCGAGGCAGCGGGAAGTGTAGACAGAGTCAATGGATGGGAGGCTAGTTTGCGTGATGGATTGGGCAACATTCACGACCTTTTGTAATTCCTTGCGGCCTTGGACAGAGCAGGAGCCCATACCAAGCTGTGATATAACCAGAAAGAATGCTTTCTAAGGTGCATCTATAAAAGTTGGTAAGAGTCGTAGCTGACATGCCAAATTTCCTTAGTCTTCTGAGAAAGTAGAGACATTGGTGGGGCTTTCTTAACTATAGCGTTGACATGCAGGACCAGGACAGGTTGTTGGTGATCTGAACACTTAAAAGCTTGAAGCTCTCAGCCATTTCTACTTCGTCCCCGTTGATGTACTCAGGAGCATGTTCTCCTTTACGCTTCCTGGAGTCGATGACTATCTCCTTCGCCTTGTTGACATTGAGGGAGAGATCATTGTTGCAGCACCAGTTCACCAGATTCTCTATCTCATTCCTGTACTCTGTCTCGTCATTGTTTGAGATCCGACCCACTACGGTGGTGTCGTCAGCAAACTTGAAAATCGAATTGGAGGGGAATTTGGCCACACAGTCATAGGTGTAGAAGGAGTATAGTAGGGGGCTGAGAACACAGCCTTGTGAGGCACCGGTGTTGAGGATGATCGTGGAGGTGTTGTTGCCTATCCTTGCTGATTGTGATCTGAGAGTTAGGAAGTTCAGGATCTAGTCACAGAAGGAGGTGCCGAGGCCCAGGCCACGGAATTTACAGAGGAGTTTCATGGGAATAATGGTGTTGAAGGCTGAGCTGTAGTCAATGAATAGGAGTCTGACACAGGTATCCTTGTTATCTTGTTATTTACCTGGCCTTAGTTCCAATATCACATAACCTGGTGTCCTGGTCCTTATTGATCCCTTAACCAATGTCACTAAATAAACAGATTTGTCATTATCCAAAAAGCAAAATACTGCAGATGCTGGAATCTGAAACAAAAACAGAAAATGCTGGAAAATCTTTTCCGATTTCCTTTGTCCTCAGCTCTGACGAAGGGACATCCAGACTCAAAACATTGGCTCTATTCTCCCTCCACAGATGCTGTCAGACCTGCTGAGATTTTCCGGTGGTGTTGTCAGCAAACTTGAAAATCAAGAAGGGGGGGAATTTGGCCACACAGTCATAGGTGTGAGGAGTATAGTAAGGAGCTGAGAACAGCCTTGTGGGGGCAATGGTGTTGAAGATGATCGTGGAGGTGGTGTTGTTGCCTATCCTTACTGATTGTGGTCTGTGGGTTAGGAAGTCTAGGATTCAGTTGCAGAGGGAGGAGCCCAGGCCACAGAGTTTGGAGATGAGTTCCATAGGAATAATGGTGTTGAAGGCTGAGCTGTAGTCTATGAATAGGAGTCTGACATAGGTGTCTTTGTTATCTAGGTGTTCCAGGGTTGAGTGCTGGGCCAGGGAGATGGTGTCTGCTGTTCCAGCAGTGTCGAACTGTAGTGGACCCAGGCAATCCGGGAGGCTAGAATTGATTTGTGCCATGACTAACCTTTCAAAGCACTTGATAATGATGGATGTCAAAGCCACTGGATGACAGTCATCAAGGCACGTGCTTGGCTTTTCTTTGTTACTGGGATGATGGTCATCTTCCTGAAGCAGATAGGGACCTCAGATTATTGTAGAGAGGTTGAAGATGTCTGAATAATCTCACTAGCTGATCCGCGCAGGATCTGAGTGCTCTAACCTCAGGACCAGGAACCCTTGCTACTTTATCTTTCATCACAGTCAGGCCAATTACAGTGACAAGACAAAGTGCTAGGAAAACAGATGCTGAGTTGGCAAGGGAACAATATGGAGAGTTGATCAAGGGCTTGATGAGTTTTGAAAAAGGTGGTAATTTTTAGGGAGTAAATTCCAAAGAGTAGAAAACTGGGCATCTGGAGGCAGGGCCAATGGCAGGACAAAAGGTGCTGAGAAAATTATTGGAAATATAAGCTGACAGATGGACTTCAGTTTCACCCAAGAATCTTAAAATAATTGGCTGCTGATAAAGCTCGGCACAACATCGTGGGCCGAAGGGCCTGTTCTGTGCTGTACTGTTCTATGTTCTATTAATTTTCATTTTCCAAAATTCCCTCAATTTTGGTAAAGCTCCACCAGATTGGATAATGGTAAATGTAAGTCATCTATTCAAGAAAGGAGATAGGCAGAAAGCAGGAAACTACCACCCAGTTAGCCTAACATCTGTCGTAGGAAAAATGCTAGAATTGATCATTAAAGAGGTTATAGCGGGGCACGTAGAAAATCCCAATGTCATCATGCAGAGTCAGCGTGGTTTTGTGAAAGGGAAATTGGATTAAACGAATTTATTAAGCAACACGTGGTGTACTTGGATTTCCAAAAGACATTTGACAAGGTGCCATATCAACAGTTATTTCAAAAAGTGCTCATGGTGTAGGGGGTAGTAGATCATGGATAGAGCTTAGCTAACCACAAAAGGCAGTTGATACTAGATCAGTTGTTCATTTTAAATTTGAGATGTTTAATTTTTTGTTAAGCCAAAGGCATTAAGGGATATGGACCAAAGGCAGGGATATGGAGTTAGGCCACAGATCAGCCATGATCTCGTTAAATGCTGGAACAGGCTTGAGGGGCTGAATGGTCTACTCCTGTTCCTGTGTTCCTAACTCTATAAAGCATTGATTAGGTCACAGCTACTGTGGCCTACTGTCGACTACTGTGTGCAGTTCTGGAATCCCCATTATAGGAGGGAGGTTTTAGCATTGGAAAAGGTGCAGAGAAAACTTACCAGAATGTTGCCTGTGCTGAAGAGTTTTAGTGATGAAGAGGGATTGGACAGACTGGGGTTGTTTTCCTTGGATCAAAGGAAACTGAGGGGGACATGATTGAGATGTAGAAAATTATGGAGGGACACAGATGGAGTAGACAGGAAGAAACTTTTCCCCTTGGTGGAAGGATCAATGACCAGGGGGCAGAAATTTAAGATAAGGGGAGGTTTAGAGCAGATGTAAGGAAAAGCTTCTTCACCCAGAGGAGGTTTTTGAGCAGGAGTCAGAGTCATAGAGAGCAGGGTTTAATTCTATTTTGGATCTTCTAAATTGACGTGACCGAAGATCTCCCCCGAGGTTTATCTAACTATTTGGTACTTTATGGAGATGTTTGTCTTGCTCTGAAGACAGAGGGTAGCAGTGGAAGGGTGCGTTTCTGAATGGAGGGCTGTGACAAGTGGCGTTCCTCAGGGATCAGTGCTGGGACCTTTGCTGTTTGTAATATATATAAATGATTTGGAGGAAAATGTAACTGGATTGATTAGTAAGTTTGCGGACGACACAAAGGTTTGTGGATTTGCGGAAAGCGATGAGGACCATCAGAGGATACAGCAGGATATAGATCAGTTGGAGACTTGGGCGGAGAGATGGTAGATGGAGTTTAATCCGGACAAGTGTGAGGTAATGCATTTTGGAAGGTCTAATACAGATAGGAAACATACAGTAAATGGCAGAATCCTTAAGAGTATTGATGGGCAAAGGGATCTGGGTGTACAGGTACACAGGTCACTGAAAGTGGCAATGGAGGTGGAGAAGGTAGTCAAGGCGGCTTACGGCATGCTTGCCTTCATTGGCCGGGGTATTGAGTTTAAAAATTGGCAAGTCATGTTGCAGCTTTATAGAACATTAGTTAGGCCGCACTTGGAATATAGTGTTCAATTCTGGTCACCACACTACCAGAAGGATGTGGAGGCTTTGGAGAGGGTACAGAAAAGATTTACCAGGATGTTGCCTGATATGGAGGGCATTAGCTATGAGGAGAGGTTGGAGAAACTTGGTTTGTTCTCATGGAGCGACAGAAGTTGAGGGGCAACCTGATAGAAGTCTACAAGATTATGAGAGGCATGGATAGAGTGGATAGTCAGAAGCTTTTTCCCAGGGTGGAAGAGTCAATTACTAGGGGGCACACGTTTAAGGTGCGAGGGGCAAGGTTTAAAGGAGATGTACGAGGCAGATTTTTTTACAGAGTAGTGGGTGCCTGGAACTTGTTGCCAGGGGAGGTAGTGGAAACGGATACAGTAGTGACTTTTAAGGGGCATCTTGACAAGTACATGAATAGGATGGGAATAGAGGGATATGGTCCCCGGAAGGGTAGGGAGTTTTAGTTAAGTCGGTGCAGGCTTGGAGGGCCGAAGGGCCTGTTCCTGTGCTGTAATTTTCTTTGTTCTTTGACCTGTGGTTTATAACGTTCACTCTCACTGATGGTTTGTTGGGTCAGATTACATTGCAGAAACAAATGTCAGCGAAATGCAGCAGGCAAGACCAATGATGAGAAAAGGAATCTGATAAGCTAGCGTTTTTTTGAAAATTCATTTTCCAGTCACAGATATCAGTGGCAGGGTTTTTAATGTTGTCCATCGCAGGTTTCAAAGATGGTGGCCAGCTGCCATCTTACACTGCTCCAGTCTGCATGGTGAAGCTGCTCCCACGACATGTATTCAAGAGGGAATGTCCCAGCGATGAAGGGACAGTGAGACACACCCATCAGTAGCAACCTGCAGCAAGGCAATCAGCATCCTAAAGTAAAGCTGTCAATTGTTTGAAAATACTGCACTCCCTCAGAGTCAGAGCCAGGTTGCCTCTACACCAGCTGATCCACTTGCTGTGCAATTCCAACATTCACAGCGCTGCTTTGATCTTCATTCTTTTTGACGGTTTGGTGGCTCACTGCAGCAGAACCATCAGAACCACCACTACCATATACACTGAATAGCTAGGTGTCAAATTTGAAATTCAACCTGGTGTAGGGTAAAGAGACTGCCACTGAAGCATAGGTATATGCAGCATGGTTTGTACTTTGCCACAGTTACACAGGGATGAATCACAATGTCCTCAGTGGAAGAGGTTGTTTATGCAGGATCAGGCTCCACTGTTCAGTTTGACCCATTCGTCGCTCGGAAGGTCAAAGCCTGGGATCTCCAACTTGGGATCATCAACCAGGTGCTGATTCTGGGCCGAGTGGTTGGCATCGTGTCACAGGCCTGCAGAAACCTGCCTGGCTCAGGCACGTTGGTCCAGATTGGCCACTTTGCGATGAGGTTGTTTGTTGGGTGGGAGGTGATGTTGGCTCCCAGTGGCAGGTGTGGATTTCTGTGCTCTCTTTCCAGCAATCGTGCTGTGCTGGTTTTAGGATGGATTTGTGATGGCGCAATGCTGCAGAGTACAGGGAGCCAGTGTACATTTGTGGACCAGATTGATCCTGAGATGTTCCTCATGGTCTCTGTCAGCTGGACCTCTATCAGTTTGCAGCATGCAGAGTTCTTCCAGATAAACGCAGCACTGAGCTACTGAGTAGCAGAGAGCCAAAGAGGAGGATCTTAAAGTTCTGCCGTTGGCTCTCCAAGAGCTTCCTGTTAGTTTGCTGTGAGATTGTTGAGAGTCTCCAGTTTAACTGAGACTTTGTACAGCACAGAATGAGCAAAATAGCAATGTGACAGAGTTGGACAGAATCAGTCAGGTATCTTACCCACAGCAACATCATCATCATCAGAACAAACATGTTTTATTTCAGCAAACCTGTTACAAAGCCCAACATTAATCCTCTTGTTGCTCTGGTAACGTGTAGTTGAACAATAGCAGTGATGGGGTGGTGGAGAAAGAAAGGGGGGGGGGAGAAAGAAAGGGGGGGGGGAGAAAGAAAGGAGGGGGGGGGAGAAAGAAAGGGGGGGAGAAAGAAAGAGGGGGGAGAAAGAAAGAGGGGGAGGAAAAAGAAAGGGGGGGGGAAAAAAGCGGGGGGAGAGAGCGGGGGGAGTTATATTACTCAGGTTGTATAGGAACACTGAGGAAGCAGTGAAACTATGTTTTAAGGCATGGTAGGTGATTACTGGGGGGGGGGGGCGGTGTCACCCACGTTGGTGAAACGGGACAAGGCCGCAGTTTTTGTATTAATTGCATCTTTGACAGAGACAAGTCGAGTGTTTGTGGATGTGACATCCTAACTTGTAAGCATGACATCGGCGAGGCATCTTCCCAGCTTTACAGTTCACAGTGCTTCAATGATTCTCTTATTTGCATTCTGTCTGCAAAAGGATCAGACGTTCTTGTTTAAAAGACAGGTGGAGCACTGCTGGGAACAGCGTCCTCTTCCAGCTCACACACAACTGAAGCTGCTAAAGAAATAGAAGTGTGAACCAGCACCTTGTGTGCAAATACCTGAGGTATCCAAACAATGTACCACGGCAGAAACAGCATCAGCTGATCTCTCTAGTCACCTCTCAAGTCACTGACCTGATTGAACGTTGCCCGCTCCTTGTCTGTCCCCTTTAAGGTTCTGCATAGTTTAAATCGGACAAAGATTTCTGAGACACTGCACTTCCACTGCATTCCGACAAACATACCGACTGCTTTCAATTATAGCTGAACAAGTAATTAGTTCGCAAGATCACAGATCAACTCAATCAAAGATCAGTAAATGCTCCTAAGACTTGGCCCAGGTAATTAACCAGTTGCCTCTCTCTCGGTCTCTCTCTCAGGCTGATTGATCCACTGGATTCCAGCACTGTTCCTCTTTACTTCCCTACGTTTTTGAGGCTTTTAAAACTGATCAGAGTACAGCCAATCAATTATATTGGTCCATTTTCCTGCAGTTTGTTGACTGTGGATTTCAATCTGGTTCACAGGCCGAGTTGATTTTGCGATATCAGTGAGGGTGGAGAGAGATTACCCAAGTTTTATACAGTGTGGGTATTTTTGAGCAGAAAAGCTGTCACTGCTTCAACTGAAACACGGAGCTTTAATTTTTGGATTTTCTGGGCAAGGAGCTATGAGCAGGTTTCTCCCTTACAGCAGGAAGCTCAGGAAAATGATGCGTCTTTTGGTAAATTCAGAGATTGGAGCATCAGGGCGTAGTTTTGAACACGGAGTCACGTGGACCTGTTGCGTTTTAGATCTTCCCAGGATCTTCTTTCAACATCACAGTTCTGTTAAACACCAACTGCAGAGGAAGAAACATCCACAAGAATTACCTCCAAGCAGAAACTGGTACATTTCAGCAGAAGCTGGATGATCAATAATGTGACCATCACCTTCAACACTCACTCCCTCCACCACCGACACACATTCACTGCCGTGCGTACCATGTACAAGATACACTGCAGCAACTCAACAAGGATCCTGCAACAGCACCTTCCAAACCCACCACCTCTACCATTTAGAAGGCCAAGGACATGTGGGAACACCACCACTTGCAAATTCCCCTCCAAGCCCCACACCAACCTGACTTGGAAATATATCGCCATTCCTTCATTGTCACTGGTTTAAATTCCCGGAATTCCTTCCCAAACGGCTCTGTGGGTGTATCTACACCACACGACTGCAGAGGTTTAAGGCAGTGGTTCACAGGCAATTAATTATGGACAACAAATGGTGCCCTCGCCAGAAACATCCTCACTCCAAGAATGAGTGAAAAAAAGTCACAATGAATCAGAGAAGAATCATAGAATCCCTAAAGTGCAGAAGAGGCCATTCGGCCCATCAAATCTGCACTGCCTCTCAGACAGAGCATTTTACCTAGGCTCTCTCCTTGTAACACCACATCTTTCCCATGGCTAACCTAAGGGGCAACTTAGCATGGCCAATCCATCTAACCCACAGATCTTTGGACTGTGGGAGGAAACTGGAGCACCCGGAGAAAACCCATGCAGACACGGGGAGAACGTGCAAACTCCACACAGACAGTGACCCAAGATTGGAATTGAACCCTGGAACTGTGAGGCAACAGTGCTGACCACTGTGCCAATATTCCACTGGGCTGGCTCCTGGGAACTACCCTAACGAAATGCTTCATGGGAAGCTTGAACTGTGCTCATGGGGAGGACACACAGGTGGAAATTTTAAATTGACTGCGGAATATAAAACCGGCACTTGGATTCCTGCGTGAATCAGTGAATTAAACAAAAGGAAAGTCGAGTAGCTGCTCCTTCAGGCAGCTGAGCTGCAACTCTGCTTTCACACGAGGATGGGTTGTGGCTGGGTGACTGAGACACCAATGGTGACACTGAAGTAAATACATCGTCATCTTCACCAGGCCCCATAACATTGTTTACAGTTCAAGCTCTTCACATGAGCAGCATCACTGATTATCATACAACACTATACTGACCTTCTGGTCAGTGCTGTCCAAATCCACTGAGAAATAGCCGACACGCTCAAACTGAAACTTGTCAAGTGGTTTGGCATTTTTTACAGATAGATCCAGCATCGCATTGTCGATCACCTTCATGGAGTTCTAGAGAGAGAAAGGACACAGTTATTTTGTAAAGTCTGAGAGAAGTAGCTTTAAAGTGTTTCCAGGACCAGATATGTCATGAGCTTTCACCTATAAAGAAAATAAAGTGAAGTGAAAAAGGAAGTTAGGAAAGCAAAGAGAGGTTACAAAAAATATTGGCAGGTAAAATCAAGGAAAACTCAAAAATGCTTTACCGATACATTATGAGCAAGAGAATAACAAAGGAAAGGGTAGGGCCCATCAGAGACATATATGGTAACTTGTAGATTGATTCAGAAGATGTGGGCAGGGTTCCCAATGAGTACTTTGTTTCTATCTTCACTAAGGAAAGAAATGATTCAGACATCCCTGACGGTGGATAAATCACCAGGGCCAGATGGATTGTATCCCAGGCTGTTCAAGAAAGCCAGGGAGGAAATAACGGACAAGAAACATAACGAGCATCTCATCTCAAAGAAGCCAGGTGTCATTGTCTAGCCGGACCGGTGTCTTCTGGGGCCCCCTCCACCGGTGCGTGTGTGCGTGTGTGTGTGTGTGGTGAATAAAAGCAGCTGGAGGTTTTCCACACTAAGTGTGATACATTACTGGAAACAGTGCCCCCACACAAAGGAAATTAACCAACTTTTGCAGAAATATCTAAAACTCTCTCTCTGACTGTGGAAATCAACCAGCCAGCAAAAAGGAATTTGATGAGATCAACTCCACTCTCCCCATAACCCTGACTCCCTGTCTATCCAAAATCTGTCGACCTCAGCCTTGAATATATTCAATGCCCTCCAGCATTCTCAGGAGAAGAGAATTCCATAGATTAAAGACCCTCGGAGAAAACAATTCTCACCTGTCTTAAAAAGGTAGTCTTTGTATTCTTGAAATGTATAATCTGGTTCTAGACTGAGTGGAAACATCCTCCCGGTACCTACCCGATCAAGTCCCCTCAGGATCTGATATGTTTCAATAAGATCACCTCTCGTTCTCCCAAACTCCAGCAGGTATAGCTCCAACTTGTTCAAACTTTCTCCAGAAGGTAAACCCCCTCATCCCAGGAATGAGTCAAGTGAACCTTCTTGGACAATTATATATTTTTTCAATAAGGAGACCAAAACTACACAGTGTTCCAGATGTGATCTCACCAATACCCTGTACAGCTGCAGTAAAACTCCCCTACTTTGAAATTCCATTCCCCTTGCAATAAACAACAACATTCTCTCTCACTTCCTAATCACTTGCTGTATCTGCAAACCAAACTTTCCTGATTCATGTACCTGGGCACCTAGACCCCTCTGTACCTCAGGGTTCTGTGATCTAGAACATAGAACATTACAGCGCAGTACAGGCCCTTCGGCCTTCAATGTTGCGCCGACCTGTGAAACCAATCTAAAGCCCCTCTAACCTACACTATTCCAATATCATCCATATGTTTATCCAATGACCATTTGAATGCCCTTAATGTTGATGAGTCCACTACTGCTGCAGGCAGGGCATTCCACACGCTTACTACTCTCTGAGTAAAGAACCTACCTCTGACATCTGTCCTATATCTATCACCCCTCAATTTAAAGCTATATCCCCTCGTGTTAGCCATCACCATCCGAGGAAAAAGGCTCTCACTATCCACCCTATCTAATCCTCTGATCATCTTGTATGCCTCTATTAAGTCACCTCTTAACCTTCTTCTCTCTAACGAAAACAACCTCAAGTCCCTCAGCCTTTCCTCATAACACCTTCCCACCATACCAGGCAACATTCTGGTAAATCTCCTCTGCACCCTTTCCAATGCTTCCACATCCTTCCTATAATGCGGCAACCAGAACTGTACGCAATACTCCAAGTGCAGCTGCACCAGAGTTTTGTACAGCTGCAACATGACCTCCTGGCTCCGAAACTCAATCCCTCTACCAATAAAAGCTAACACACCATACGCCTTCTTAACAACCCTATCAACCTGGGTGCCAACTTTCAGGGATCTATGCACATGGACACCCAGATCTCTCTGCTCATCCACACTACCAAGTATCTTACCATTAGCCCAGTACTCTGTATTCCTGTTACTCCTTCCAAAGTGAATCACCTCACACTTTTCCGCATTAAACTCCATTTGCCACCTCTCAGCCCAGCTCTGCAGCTTATCTATGTCCCACTGTAACCTGCAACATCCTTCCACACTGTCCACAACTCCACCGACTTTAGTGTCATCCGCAAATTTACTAACCCATCCTTCTACGCCCTCATCCAGGTCATTAATAAAAATGACAAACAGCAGTGGTCCTAAAACTTATCCTTGCGGTACACCACTAGTAACTGAACTCCAGGATGAATATTGGCTAGCTGTAAGAAGACAGAGGATGGTGGTTGATGGGAAATGTTCATCCCGGAGTTCAGTTACTAGTGGTGTACCGCAAGGATCTGTTTTAGGACCACTGCTGTTTGTCATTTTTATTAATGACCTGGATGAGGGCGTAGAAGGATGGGTTAGTAAATTTGCGGATGACACTAAAGTCGGTGGAGTTGTGGACAGTGTGGAAGGATGTTGCAGGTTACAGAGGGACATAGATAAGCTGCAGAGCTGGACTGAGCGGTGGCAAATGGAGTTTAATGCGGAAAAGTGTGAGGTGATTCACTTTGGAAGGAGTAACAGGAATACAGAGTACTGGGCTAATGGTAAAATACTTGGTAGTGTGGATGAACAGAGGGATCTGGGTGTCCATGTGCATAGATCCCTGAAAGTTGGCACCCAGGTTGATAGGGTTGTTAAGAAGGCGTACGGTGTGTTAGCTTTTATTGGTAGAGGGATTGAGTATCGGAGCCAGGTCATGCTGCAACTGTACAAAACTCTGGTGCGGCCGCACTTGGAGTATTGCGTACAGTTCTGGTCGCCGCATTATAGGAAAGATGTGGAAGCGTTGGAAAGGGTGCAGAGATTTACCAGGATGTTGCCTGGTATGGTGGGAAGGTGTTATGAGGAAAGGCTGAGGGACTTGAGGTTGTTTTCATTAGAGAGAATGTTAAGAGGTGACTTAATAGAGGCATACAAGATGATCAGAGGATTAGATAGGGTGGATAGCGAGAGGCTTTTTCCTCGGATGGTGATGGCTAGCACGAGGGGACATAGCTTTAAATTGAGGGGTGATAGATATAGGACAGATGTCAGAGGTAGGTTCTTTACTCAGAGAGTAGTAAGGGCGTGGAATGCCCTGCCTGCAGCAGTAGTGGACTCGTCAACATTAAGAGCATTCAAATGGTTATTGGATAAACATATGGATGATATTGGAATAGTGTAGATTAGAGGGGCTTTAGATTGGGTTCACTGGTCCGTGCAACATCGAGGGCCGAAGGGCCTGTACTGCGCTGTAATGTTCCATGTTCTATTCATAAAGTCCAGTACCCCATATGCCTTTATCATTTTCTCAACCTGTCCTGCCACTCCACTAATCCATCTCCTCTAGAAGCCTCACTTCACAATACTGCCAAGGTTTGTGTCATCTGCAATTTTTAAAAATCGTGCCCAGTACACACCAGACTGGGTCATCAATATAAAAGCAGTGATCTCAGACCCTGGAGAAACCCACCATAAACCTTCCTCCAGAATAAAAACAACTGCTCACCAATATTCCCTTTTCCTATCACTCTGCCAACTCCAGAACCACGCTGCCACTGACCCGTTTATTCCATAAGCTTCAGCGTGCTGACAAGCCTGTTATGTATCAAACACCTTCTGGAAGTCCGTGTACATTCAGTCATTACCCTTATCAACCCTCTCCGTTACCTCACCAGAAGACTCAATCAAATTTTCTTCCTCAATCTTCCTGAAACTTTTCAGCTGTGCTGCTCATGTTTCTCAAACCCTCAAGCCTCTGCAACACCCAATGATTTAGCTCCTCCTGAAAGTGGTGACTGACCTTCAAACCTTTCCCTTTCTGGGCAGATGAGAAGAAAAGGCTAATTCTGAACCTTTAACCTATCCCAAGTCCCCAGTGCTGCTCACTCTCCAATTCCTTCACCCTGTCTGAACCTTCCATTATTCAAACAGAACAGTAGCCGTGGTCCACAGGTCAGTTGTAGATACTCACTGGGTTAATGTCACTCAGGAAGCCTCCGGGCACCTCGCTGCCATCCTCAGGACATTTATGGAGGAAGCTACAAAACACAAAATAAAAAGGGATTTAAATTCCAATTTTAAATAACAAATGCTCCTGCATCTTCCCACAACATTCCCTGGTAAAATAATTCTCCAGTACCACAAAACAATTCTTCCCTACTACCCTGAAGAATCAGACCCCACCCCAAAATAAAAACTCAATCTTCCCTGAGCCAAGAACAGGAATGGCAATGCGGTGACAATGCTACTGGACTCATAATCCAGAGACCAGAGTTCAAATCATACCTTGGCAGCTATATTAATTAATACATCTGGAATTAAAAAGCTAGTCTCGTTAATGGAGATCAGGGAAGTACTGGATTGTTATAACAACACACCTGGTTCACTAATGTCCTTCAGGGAAAGAAATCTGACATCCACATAGCAATGTAGTTGACTCCTAACTGTCTCCGAAATGGCCCAGTGAGCTGCTCAGTTGTATCATCAGCGACAGAAAGTTTAAATAAAAACCAAGCTGAACAGACTGAACAAAGAACAGTACAGCACAGGAACAGGCCCTTCGGCCCTCCAAGCCCGCGCCGCTCCTTGGTCCAAACTAGACCATTCTTTTGTATCCCTCCATTCCCACTCCGTTCATGTGGCTATCTAGATAAGTCTTAAACGTTCCCAGTGTGTCCGCCTCCACCACCTTGCCTGGCAGCGCATTCCAGGCCCCCAGCACCCTCTGTGTAAAATATGTCCTTCTGATATCTGTGTTAAACCTCCCCCCCCTTCACCTTGAACCTATGACCCCGCGTGAACGTCACCACCAATCTGGGAAAAAGCTCCCCACCGTTCACCCTATCTATGCCTTTCATAATTTTATACACCTCTATTAGGTCACCCCTCATCCTCCGTCTTTCCAGGGAGAACAACCCCAGTTTACCCAATCTCTCCTCATAATAAGCCCTTCCATACCAGGCAACATCCTGGTAAACCTCCTCTGCACTCTCTCTAAAGCCTCCACATCCTTCTGGTAGTGTGGCGACCAGAACTGGGCGCAGTATTCCAAATGCGGCCGAACCAACGTTCTATACAACTGCAACATCAGATCCCAACTTTTATACTCTATTCCCCGTACTCTATTCCCCGTCCTATAAAGGCAAGCATGCCATATGCCTTATTCACCACCTTCTCCACCTGTGACGTCACCTGCCTGCCAAGTAGTTATGCACACAGCTGACCCAGCAGAGTCTACTGACTAACAACTGCATGTTAACATTGGAAGAGCTACTCGTCAACAACAGCCTGACATAGTCAATATTAACAGAATCATCCCAGTCCCAGACTCCTCCATCACCAGGTACAAGCTGTCCCACTGGCAGGACAGACACACCAGAGGCAGTGGCACAGTGGTGTACAGTTAGGACAGAGTTGCCCTGGGAGTTCTCAACATTGACTTCATGAAGTCACATGGCATCAGGTTAAGCATGGACAAGTAAACCTCCTGCTGAATACCCACCATCCTTCCTCAAATCAGTCAGTATTCCTCCAGGTTGAACACCACTTGGGAAGAGGCACTGAGGGCAGCAAGGACGCAGAATATTCTCTGGGTGGAGGACTTCAATGCTTATCACCAAGAGTGGTACAGTAACACCACATTGATCCAGCTGGCTGATTCCTGAAGGACATGGCTGTCAGACTGCGTCTGCAGCAGGTGGTAACAGAATCCATGGGAGAGGGAAGCCTATTTGACCGTACACTCACCAATTTACCCATTCTAGATGCATCAATTCATGACAATATTGATAGGAGTGACTGCCACACAGTCCTTATGGTGACCAAGACCCACTTTCATACCAAGGACACTCTCCATCGCATTTGTCCTGCCCATTAGTTTATTCTCTCAATCATTAAAGTGAGCAAACGTGTTAGCAGCATGCTACAACCTGCTCACCAATGTTCAGTTTAGACTCTGTAAGGACATCATTACAGCCTCAGTCCAAACATTGACAAGAGAGCTGAACACGACTGCCCTTGATATCAGTGCTTAGTTCAGGAAACTCAGCAAAACTGAAGTCAGTGGGAATCAGTGAAAACGGCCCGGTTGGAGCCATGCCTAGCACAAAGGAAGGTGGTTGTGGTTGTGGTTGTGGGAGGACAATCTCAGCCCTGGGACATCGTTGCAGGAGTTCCTCAAGGTAGTGTCTTAAGCCCAACAATCTTTTTTAAAAATTCATTCATGGGATGAGGGCATCGCTGGCGAGGTCAGCATTTATTACCCACCCCTAATTCCCACTGCAGCCGTCAGCTGCTTCGTCAATCACCTTCCCTTCATCAGGTCAGAAATGGCGGTTCTTGCTAATGATTATTCAATGTTCAGTACCATTCAGAACTCTGGTAATAAAGCAGTCTGCACCTGCTTGCAGCAAGATTTGGACAACGTCACTATTGATGAATTCCTCACCATCAACATCAATAAGTCTTGATGTCAGCAAAAGCCCACCAGCTTTGAAGAGCTCTGCTGGAATACCATCAGGGGACACAGTAAGAGTTTTAACAACACCAGGTTAAAGTTCAACAGGTTTATTTGGTAGCAAATACCATTAGCTTTTGGAGCGCTGCTCCTTCGTCAGATGGAGTGGAAATCTGCTCTCAAACAGGGCACAGAGACACAAAATCAAGTTACAGAATACTGATTAGAATGCGAATCCCTACAGCCAACCAGATCTTAAAGATACAGACAATGTGGGTGGAGGGAGCATTAAGCACAGGTTAAAGAGATGTGTATTGTCTCCAGACAGGATAGCCCGCAAATCCAGGAGTCATTGATGAAGATGAACATCTCGCCAAGGCCATCCCCACACCCCCACTTCTTGCCTTCAAACAACCGCGCAACCTCAAACAGACCATTGTCCGCAGCAAACTACCCAGCCTTCAGGAGAACAGTGACCAAGACACCACTCAACCCTGCCACAGCAACCTCTGCAAGACGTGCCGGATCATCGACACGGATGCCATCATCTCACGTGAGAACACCATCTACCAGGTACACGGTACCTACTCTCGCAACTCGGCCAACGTTGTCTCCCTGGTACGCTGCAGGAAAGGATGTCCCGAAGCATGGTACATTGGGGAAACCATGCAGATGCTACGACAACGGATGAATGAACACCGCTCGACAATCACCAGACAAGACTGTTCTCTTCCTGTGGGGGAGCACTTCAGCAGTCACAGGCATTCAGCCTTGGATCTTCGGGTAAGCGTTCTCCAAGGCGGCCTTCACGATACACAACAGCGCAGAGTCGCTGAGCAGAAACTGATAGCCAAGTTCCGCACACATGAGGACGGCCTAAACCGGGATGTTGGATTTATGTCACATTATCAGTAACCCCCACAGCTTGCCTCCTGGACTTGCGGGCTGTCCTGTCTGGAGACAATACACATCTCTTTAACCTGTGCTTAATGCTCCCTCCACCCACATTGTCTGTATCTTTAAGATCTGGTTGGCTGTAGGGATTCGCATTCTAATCAGTATTCTGTAACTTGATTTTGTGTCTCTGTGCCCTGTTTGAGAGCACATTTCCACTCCATCTGACGAAGGAACAGCGCTCCGAAAGCTAATGGTATTTGCTACCAAATAAACCTGTTGGACTTTAACCTGGTGTTGTTAAAACTCTTACTGTGTTCACCCCAGTCCAACGCCGGCATCTCCACATCATACCATCAGGGACACAGGCTTTATCATCTTTCATCCATTCGATTGCTTGTTACAGCTCCCTCACTGATGGTGCTTCACTCGGACCAGGCTGGGGATAGACTGGAGAGGATCAGCTACCCCTGGGGATAGGCTGGAGAGGATCAGCTACTCCTGGGGATAGGCTGGAGAGGATCAGCTACTCCTGGGGATAGGCTGGGGAGGATTCGCTGTCACTGGGGATAGGCTGGAGAGGATTCGCTGTCACTGGGGATCGGCTGGAGAGGATTCGCTGTCACTGGGGATCGGCTGGAGAGGATTCGCTGTCACTGGGGATAGGCTGGAGAGGATTGGCTGTCACTGGGGATAGGCTGGAGAGGATTCGCTGTCACTGGGGATCGGCTGGAGAGGATTCGCTGTCACTGGGGATCGGCTGGAGAGGATTCGCTGTCACTGGGGATCGGCTGGGCAGGATTCGCTGTCACTGGGGATCGGCTGGAGAGGATTCGCTGTCACTGGAATTGTCACCTTTAAGAAGAGACACACCATCCTGCGAGGGATGGGGATTTTGTTTTTGTCCAGTTGACCTTGGACTATAGATGGCTTCACAACAGCTTTGCATGTCATGATGGTCTGCAATCTGTTGGATCTCTCTGGCTCTCTCTTCCCACTCCTTGTTCTTTATCTTCCAGGTTTGTTTCTGGGCGTCAGCCATGAGCTGTTGGAATGCTGCCTTGGGTTGTTCTACCCGGCAACGGAGGCTGCTTGCTTTCGTTCCATGAGGTCATATCTTTCAGCATTATTTCCATCGAGTGGTCTTCGGTGAAAGCCATTGTAGAAACCAATGGTCTGGACATCCAAGCCTGGCACAGCTGACTTGATTTGATCCCATTGTTCTAAAATCCAACTGGTTTGTGAAGATTTTCCAGATTGTTTGTGAGCCACACTTGGAATTCCCTTCCCCGGTCGTGTTGCTTTAGGGCAGAGACATTGACCTTCTCCCATCCTGGTGCTAGGTGGATGTTCATCACCAACTGAACAACTTAATACCTGTCCAGTGGGCATCAGACTCCCAAACGGATCAAGTGATACAGACATCTTTGACCTGAAAAAGGACATTTTCCAGGAGGTGTCAATGCTTTGATCTAGGGTGCCTCCAGGTGGTTTTGTATTTATCCCTCTGGCTGAAGAGGGAGTTTGTTATGAGGCTGTGCTGAGCACACATTGTCAGCACAAGGACACCATTTGCATTGGCTTTTCCCAGCTCCTTTTCCCCAATGGTTCCTCTTCAGACATCAGGGTCACAGTTGACTCTGGCATTAACGTTCCCCAGAAGGACAATCCTTTCTTCTTTTGGGATGGCAGTGAGGACCTGATCAACCTAACCCGCACATCTTTGGACTGTGGGAGGAAACCGGAGCACCCGGAGGAAACCCTTGCAGACACGACGAGAATGTGCAAACTCCACACAGACAGTGACCCAAGCCGGGAATCGAACCCGGGTCCCTGGTGTTGTGAGGCAGCAGTGCTAACCACTGTGCCACCGTGCCGCCTCAGTACTGGTCTCTTCAGTACATTTCCCCAAGAATACCTCCTTCCAATTTACTCCTCTAATTTGCTACCTTATGTCTTCATATTTCCCCTTACTCCATATAAACGCTTTCCTAGCTTGCCTGATCCTCTCTTTTTCCAATGCAAGCATAAAGGAGATAGAGTTATGATCGCTATCCCCAAGATGCTCTCCCACTGAGAGATCTGACACCTGTCCAAGTTCATTGGTCAGTATCAGATCAAATACAGCCTCTCCTCTTGTAGGCTTGTCCACATGCTGTGTCAGGAAACCCTCCTGAACACACCTAACGAACTCCTCCCCATCCAATCCCCTTACCCGAGGGATATTCCAATCTATGTTTGGGAAATTAAAGTCTCCCATCACAACAACTCTGCTATTATTGCAACTCTCCAGGATCTGTTTCCCTATCGGCTCCTCCACCTCCCTGTCACTATTGGGCGGCCTTTAGAAAACTCCCAGCAAAGTGATCGACCCCTTCCCACTCCGAACTTCCACCCACAGAGACTCTGTAGACAATCCCTCCACAGCATACACCTTCTCTACAGCTGTGACACTATCCCTGATCAGCAGTGCCACTCCACCCCCTCTCTTGCCTCCCTCCCTGTCCTTCCTGAAACATCTGAATCCCGGCACCTGGAGTATCCAGTCCTGTCCCTGAGACATCCAAGTCTCCGTAATGGCCACCACATCACACTTCCAGGCATCGATCCACGCTCTGAGCTCATCCCCTTTATTCACTATACTCCTGGCATTAAAGTAAACACATCTCAATCCTTTGGTCTGAGCTCTCCCCTTCTCTATCCCCCATCCATCCTCCCTCTTGCACTGTCTATAACCCTTCTCTGTTTGCGGGCTAACCTCCTCGCTCCCAGTCACCTCGTCTCGATCCCCTCCCCCCAACCTATCTAGTTTAAACTCTCCCCAGTAGCCTTAGCCAACCTTCCCGCCAGGATATTGGTCCCCCTGGGATTCAAGTGCCACCCGTTTTTTGTGTACAGGTCACACCTGCCCCTAAAGAGGTCCCAATGGTCCAGGAACCTGAATCCCTGCCCCCTGCACCAGTCCCTCAGCCACACATTCATCCTCCACCTCACTCCATTCCTGCCCTCACCCTCCCGTGGCACAGACAGCAATCCTGAGATTACTACCTTTGCTTTCCTCCTTCTCAGCTGTCTCCCTAATTCCCCATACTCTCTTTTCATGACCCCTTCCCCCTTCCTTCCCACATCAGCAGTACCAATATGTACCGCTACCTCTGGCTCCTCTCCCTCCCACCTCAGGATCTCTGGGACTCGACCAGCGACATCCTGGATCCCAGCCCCAGCGAGGCAGACCACCATCCGAGACTCCCACCTGCCTCCGCAAAAACGCCTGTCCGACCCCCTTACTGTCGAGTCCCCGATTAACACTGCCTTCCTCCTCTTTTCCTTAGCCCTCTGAGTTACAGGGCCGGACTCCACCCCGGAGACACGGCCACTGCTGCTTCCCCCAGGCGGGCTGTCCCCCCCAGCAGTACTCAGGCAGGAGTACTTGTTGTGTAGGGGCACTTCCACCGGGGTGCTCTCAATCACCTGAGCTTTACCCTTCCTGGCCGTCACCCACTTGGCCTCCTCCCGTGGCCCTGGTGTGACCACCTGATGATAGCTCTTGTCTATCACCTCCTCATTCTCCCTTAATAGCCTAAGATCCTCGAGCTGCAGTTCCAGCTCCCTAACACGGTCCCTCAGGAACCGCAGCTCGACACACCCCTCACAGATGTGGATGTCCGGGAGGCCAGGTGCCTCCAGGACCTCCCACATCCTACACTGGGAACAACACACTGGCTTTACACTCATATTTCACCCTTTATACCAAGATACACAGAAAAGTAAATAAGAATTAAAAACTCACCCCTGCTCGCCCTGTCCCCCGAAGCCCTGTGAGCCAAAGCCCTTATAGCTCTCACTCTGCTTCCTGCACACTCCACTGTCCGCTCCCAACGCTGCCCGCTGTATACTGCAGCCTACCTTTTATACTTCGCGCGCTTAAAAAAAACCCTTCCCAGACTCCTTAGCGGCCCACTTCCGGTTTTCAGCTTAAAATTAAGAAAAGAAAAAAACTACATCTGTTGCTAGTGTGCAGATTTTTGACTAGGGACTCCCAGCCTAATCAGAGGGCATAGGTTTCTCCGCCACGCCAAGGTGACGATCCACAAAGGAATCTTCAGAGTGCAGAAATCAAAAAAGGAATCGAAATGCTGGTCTTTATCTCAAAGGGGCTGCAATTCACAGGTGTAGGGAGTGGTGTAGTTGTACAGAGCCTGTCATCACCTGGAAAGCTACATTCAGGTTCTGATATTGCACCTTACGAGGAAAATACTGGCCCTGGAGAGGGGTGGTTACAGCCACATCTCTCAGTAAGAGTCTTTATAGTCACAGAATCAGAAATATGCAGGACAAAAGGAGGCCATTTAGCCCATCGGGTCTGCTCAGTCAAGTGACATTATGGCACAGGAGGCTGCTATTTGGCCCAGAGTCCATTCTGCCTCTCTAGAGCAATCCAGTCAGTCCCATTCCGCCCCCCCCCCTCTCCCCCCACAGCCCTGCAAGCTCATTTCTCTCAAGCACGCAATTGGTTTTCCTCTGATATCTTTGACCGGCTCTGCTTCCTCCACCCTCATGGACAGCGGGTTCCAGGTCATTACCACTCATTGCATTAAAAAATTCTTCCTCACATCCTCCCTGCTTTTCTTTCCCCCAAACAAGGGCACAGAACCTTAAAATTAGAGCCAGGTTGTTCTGGAGTGATGTCGTGTAGAGGAGTGGAAATCGGGGAGAATCTCCCCAAAAGCATCTGGGTGCTGAGAGAAGTGGAATGTTTTTGAACAGATATCCATCTTTTTCTGTTGGTTAAGTATTTCAAGAGATGTGGAGCAAAGATGCAAGACAGAACAGAGGCAAGCTTGAAGGGCTGAATGGCCTCCTTCTCTTCCTGCATTTTACACTAATTGTCAACACTGGCCAATAACCCCTCAGTCCCTGTAGTCCCAAAATGTGACATATAGACTTTTGTGTGCAATGCAGCTGCCACGCCACCTCCCCCACCCCCCCGGGCACAGCGATGGGCACCCCCCCGGGCACAGCGATGGGCACCCCCCCGGGCACAGCGATGGGCACCCCCCCGGGCACAGCGATGGGCACCCCCCCGGGCACAGCGATGGGCACCCCCCCGGGCACAGCGATGGGCACCCCCCCGGGCACAGCGATGGGCACCCCCCCGGGCACAGCGATGGGCACCCCCCCGGGCACAGCGATGGGCACCCCCCCGGGCACAGCGATGGGCACCCCCCCGGGCACAGCGATGGGCACCCCCCGGGCACAGCGATGGGCACCCCCCCGGGCACAGCGATGGGCACCCCCCCGGGCACAGCGATGGGCACCCCCCCGGGCACAGCGATGGGCACCCCCCGGGCACAGCGATGGGCACCCCCCCGGGTATAGCGATGGGCACCCCCCCGGGTACAGCGATGGGCACCCCCCCAGGTATAGCACACAAGTGCCCTCAACTTACAGTCTCTCATAAAGCCGCAGTTCACAGATGAGAGGATTCGATACCCAGTGAATAAAAGCATTCGGTTTCTGCGCCGAATCAGATTTCTGACAAGTTGCTTCCAGCTCGACCACTTTCCCGTTCTTATTCTGTAAAGTGAAAAACACAACCAAGTGAAACCATCCCTGTTGATTGGATCCACTCGTTTGGGCCTTCCCGAAGGAGTGACATTTCCCCCCACCACCCCGGAACAGGATGCGGGGCCCTGGCCCCCCGCACAGCGCAGGCCCCCCCCGCCCAGCGCAGCCCCCACCCCCCCGCACAGCGCAGGCCCCCCCCCGCACAGCGCAGCACCACCCCCCCGCCCAGCGCAGCCCCCCCCCCGCACAGCGCAGGTCCCCCCCGCCCCCGCACAGCGCAGCCCCCCCCGCACAGCGCAGCCGCCCCCGCACAGCGCAGGTCCCCCCCCGCCCCCGCACAGCGCAGGTCCCCCCCGCCCCCGCACAGCGCAGGCCCCCCCCGCACAGCGCAGGCCCCCCCCGCCCAGCGCAGCCGCCCCCGCACAGCGCAGGTCCCCCCCGCCCCCGCACAGCGCAGGCCCCCCCCGCCCAGCGCAGCCCCCCCCGCACAGCGCAGCCGTCCCCGCACAGCGCAGGTCCCCCCCCGCCCCCGCACAGCGCAGGTCCCCCCCCGCCCCCGCACAGCGCAGGTCCCCCCCGCCCCCGCACAGCGCAGGCCCTCCCCCCGCACAGCGCAGGCCCCCCCCCCCCGCCCAGCGCAGCCCCCCCCGCCCAGCGTAGCCCCCCCCCGCCCAGCGCAGGCCCCCCCCCGCCCAGCGCAGCCCCCCCCCGCACAGCGCAGGCCCTCCCCCCGCACAGCGCAGGCCCCCCCCGCACAGCGCAGGCCCTCCCCCCGCCCAGCGCAGCCCCCCCCCCCCCCGCACAGCGCAGCCGCCCCCGCCCCTGCACAGCACAGGTCCCCCCCCCACACAGCGCATGCCCCCCCCACCGCACAGCGCACACCCAAAGGAAGCCAGTGTGTGAGAAACACGTGGATGGGGTGCAGCATAAACACAGGTGATTACTGCACACCCATTCAGGACACTGAGAGCTGCAGCATGGGAGCAAACAAAGCATCGATTTCTGGGCGAGTCCCAGCTCCTCGTTCGGAACGTGTGTTCTCAGATGTTGCTTCTTGCCTGCACTGGTGACGAATATTTACCTTGATAAGTTTTTGCACGGAGATGACAAACCCAGCATGTCGAAGTCCAACTGATTGCTGTGGAGTCAGTCGTTTATAGCCCTTCTCCATCACCTGCACATGAAGCAAATGTATGTCAGCATCACTGACTTACAGCAAACTGACGGGTCAGAACAACAGCCTCACAGAGATCTGGGTCGGCAGTGCGGAGTGCAAGTGATCCTGGCCCTGAGAGTGCAGCTCACACAGGTTGCTGCTTGCAGAGTGTGACTCGAAGGAATGTTTGACATGCGGGAGTGTGACTGGGATACACCCTGCTGCAACACAGTCTCATCGCAATTCACCCAACCACAGCCCAGCTGGCTCAGGATGCAGTAAAGGGCCAAGAAACAGAAACACTGTCAAGAGAGCCTTACCTCTCGGAAATCAGACTGTTCGATGTAGATGGTGGGAGTGATGGGCACTGTGTGGAATCCCTTACTTTCATCTGCTGGGAAGTTTGGAACAGAGACTTCGAGTGGCTGAAAGAAACAGACAACATCATCAGGATAAGTGGCACAATATACACCACGCCCCGTCCCCCCACACACAGTCCACACACCTCACCGCGCTGTGTGCACAAGGTCTCACTTCTCCCTGCACGCGCACACACCGCCCCACATGCACACACACTGCACTCCCACACACACTGACTCTCACTGGGGTACGGGTCCCACACACACTGGCTCTCACTGGGGTACGGGTCCCACACACACTGACTCTCACTGGGGTACGGGTCCCACACACACTGACTCTCACTGGGGTACGGGTCCCACACACACTGACTCTCACTGGGGTACGGGTCCCACACACACTGACTCCCACTGGGGTACGGGTCCCACACACACTGACTCTCACTGGGGTACGGGTCCCACACACACTGACTCTCACTGGGGTACGGGTCCCACACACACCGACTCTCACTGGGGTACGGGTCCCACACACACTGACTCTCACTGGGGTACGGGTCCCACACACACTGGCTCTCACTGGGGTACGGGTTCCACACACACTGACTCTCACTGGGGTACGGGTCCCACACACACTGACTCTCACTGGGGTACGGGTTCCACACACACTGACTCTCACTGGGGTACGGGTTCCACACACAATGACTCTCACTGGGGTACGGAACCCACACACACTGAATAAGTTTGGGATAAGTTTTAGATGAGTTGGGGGGGTTTAAGTGTGTGCAGTGTGTTGGAGTGGATGAGAGAAATTGGGAAAATTGGGGAGTGTGTTGGATCATACAAGGGAGTGAGGGTGGCACAGTGGTTAGCGCTGCTGCCTCACAGCGCCAGGGACCCTCGGGTCACTGTCTGTGTGGAGTTTGAATGTTCTCCCCGTGTCTGTGTGGGTTTCCTCCGGGTGCTCCGGTTTCCTCCCACAGTCCAAAGATGTGTGGGTTAGGTTGATTAGCCATGCTAAGTTGACCCAAGTGTTCGGGGATTAGCAGGGTAAATATGTGGGGTCACGGGAATAGGGCTTGCATGGAATTGTGTTTGGTGCAGACTTGATGGACAGAATGGCCTCCTTCTGCACTGAAGGGATTCTGGGGATTCTGAGAGTCGGGGCAAGCTGGAGGAAATTGGGTGAATTGGAGGGTACATGGGTGTCAGGGGAGTGGATGGTGAATTAGAATCCATAGAATTCCTACAGTGCAGAACAAGGCCTTTCGGCCACTGATTCTTCGAAAGAGCATCCTTCCCAGGCCGACATCCCACCCTCCCCTCCCCTCCGCCCAATACCCTTGCATTTATCATAGAATCATATCATCCCTACAGTGCAGAAGGAGACCATTTGGCCCATCGAGTCTGCGCTGACCACAATCCCACCCAGGCCCTATACCCATAAACACACACATCTAACTTGCTGAACCCCTACCACTACGGGCAATTTAGCATGGCCAATGCACCCAACCCGCATATCTTTGGATTGTGGGAGGAAACCAGAGCATCCGGAGGAAACTCACGCAGACACGGGGAAAACGTACAAACTCCACACAGACCCGAGGCAGGAATTGAACCCGGGTCCCTGACGTTGTGAGGAAGCAGTGTTAACCACTGTGCCACCGTGCGAAGATGTGGGGTGGGGGGTGGGTGGATGGAGGAAGTGCTGATCGGTAAATTCCATTGGTCACAACCGCTGCTAAAAATGCAATTTTTACGCAGGAAGATCTGTATTTCAAAAGGAATGCGTGTGGATAGGCGGATAATGTAACACAAAGATATTACCTGCTCAGACGGGAAGTTTGTTATGGTAACTTTGAGTGGCTCAAGAACAGCCATTGCCCGGGGTGCTGTCTCATTGAGAACATCTCGTACACATGACTCAAGCAGGTGTGGTTCCATTGTTGTTTGGGCAACTGTCACGCCAACCTATGAGGAAGAAGAGAGAAAATAACAAACTATCTCATGAGTCAGCGGCGCAGTGAACTGGCTGAGCTGGAGTGAACTGGCTGAGCTGGAGTGAACGGGCTGAGCTGGAGTGAACGGGCTGAGCTGGAGTGAACGGGCTGAGCTGGAGTGAACGGGCTGAGCTGGAGTGAACGGGCTGAGCTGGAGTGAACGGGCTGAGCTGGAGTGAACGGGCTGAGCTGGAGTGAACGGGCTGAGCTGGAGTGAACGGGCTGAGCTGGAGTGAACGGGCTGAGCTGGAGTGAACGGGCTGAGCTGGAGTGAACTGGCTGCGCTGGAGTGAACTGGCTGCGCTGGAGTGAACTGGCTGCGCTGGAGTGAACTGGCTGCGCTGGAGTGAACTGGCTGCGCTGGAGTGAACTGGCTGCGCTGGAGTGAACTGGCTGTGCTGAGGCAGCCTGCCAGAGTGAACTGGCTGTGCTGAGGCAGCCTGCCAGAGTGAACTGGCTGCGCTGAGGCAGTCTGCCAGAGTGAACTGGCTGCGCTGAGGCAGTGGGCTGGAGTGAACTGGCTGTGCTGAGGCAGTGGGCTGGAGTGAACTGGCTGTGCTGAGGCAGTCTGCTGGAGTGAACTGGCTGTGCTGAGGCAGTCTGCTGGAGTGAACTGGCTGTGCTGAGGCAGTCTGCTGGAGTGAACTGGCTGTGCCGAGGCAGTCTGCTGGAGTGAACTGGCTGTGCTGAGGCAGTCTGCTGGAGTGAACTGGCTGTGCTGAGGCAGTCTGCTGGAGTGACAGATCTTTGTATCCTCACTGGCTACAAGGGAGGTCCCAGAGGATTGGAGAATTGCCAATGTTGTTCCTTGTTTAAGAAGGGTAGCAAGAATAATCCAGGTAATTACAGGCCGGTGAGCCTTACATCAGTGATAGGGAAATTATTGGAGAGGATTCTTCGAGACAGGATTTATTCCCACTTGGAAATAAGTGGACGTATTAGTGAGAGGCAACATGGTTTTGTGAAGGGGAGGTCGTGTCTCACTAACTTGATCGAGTTTTTCGAGGAAATGACAAAGATGATTGACGAGGGTAGGGCAGTGGATTTCAGTAAGGCCTTTGACAAGGTCCCTCATGGCAGACAGGTGCAGAAGGTGAAGTCACATGGGATCAAAGGTGAGCTGGCAAGGTGGATACAAAATAGCTCGGTCAAAGAAGACAGAGGGTAGCAGTGGAAGGGTGTGTTTCTGAATGGAGGGCTGTGACAAGTGGCGTTCCTCAGGATCAGTGCTGGGACCTTTGCTGTTTGTGATTTGGAGGAAAATGTAACTGGATTGATTAATAAGTTTGCAGACGACACAAAGGTTGGTGGATTTGCGGATAGCGATGAGGACCATCAGAGGATACAACAGGATGTAGATCAGTTGGAGACTTGGGCGGAGAGATGGCAGATGGAGTTTAATCCGGACAAATGTGAGGTAATGCATTTTGGAAGGTCTAATACAGATAGGAAATATACAGTAAATGGCAGAACCCTTAAGAGTATTGATAGGCAAAGGGATCTGGGTGTACAGGTACACAGGTCACTGAAAGTGGCAATGCAGGTGGAGAAGGTAGTCAAGAAGGCATATGGCATGCTTGCCTTCATCGGCCGGGGCGTTGAGTTTAAAAATTGGCAAGTCATGTTGCAGCTTTATAGAACCTTAGTTAGGCTGCACTTGGAATATAGTGTTCAATTCTGGTCGCCACACTACCAGAAGGATGTGGAGGCTTTAGAGAGGGTACAGAAAAGATTTAGCAGGATGTTGCCTGGTATGGAGGGCATTAGCTATGAGGAGAGGTTGCAGAAACTTGGTTTGTTCTCACTGTAGTGAGGGAGGTTGAGGGGTGACCTGATAGAAGTCTACAAGATTATGAGAGGCATGGACAGAGTGGATAGTCAGAAGCTTTTTCCCAGGGTGGAAGAGTCATTTACTAGGGGGGCACAGGTTTAAGGTGCGAGGAGCAAGGTTTGAAGGAGGTGTACGAGGCAGATTTTTTACACAGAGGGTGGTGGGTGCCGGGAACCCGTTGCCGGGGGAGGTAGTGGAAGCAGATACGATAGTGACATTTAAGGGGCGTCTTGACAAGTACATGAATAGGATGGGAATAGAGGGATACGGTCCCCGGAAGGGTAGGGGGTTTTAGTTCAGTCGGGCAGCATGGTCGGTGCAGGCTTGGAGGGCCGAAGGGCCTGTTCCTGTGCTGTAATTTTCTTTGTTCTTTATAGGTGGGATTAGAGTAAGATTTACTGTGTACAGACGCGATTGCAGGAATGTGGTAAATAGGGTTGGGAAGGTGCAGGTGCAAGGAGCCACATGAGAATACAATGTTGTGGTAGCAGAAACCGGGATCAGAAAAAGCAAAGTGCATCGTAAATACTTCTGTACAGGGTGTTGGGGAAAGGGAAGGGATTGAGTGTTAAAGGAGAACATTGCTTTGCCGGGCACAGAGATGTCCTCAAGCACAGAGGCTGTTCAGCTACAGAAAGTAAACAGTAAATGTACCATTGTGTAGCTGGCTGCATTTTACATGCCAACTAGACTGATAGACTGATAGACTCTCTCTTTCGCAGTTACAGCGACGACTGTATCGGTGCCACTTCATGCAGCTGGAAACATTTTATTCCAATTTCCACCCCTCTCCCACCTTCATGTGATCTCCGACACTTCACTTCCCTTCCTTGACCTTTGTCGCCATTTCTAGTGATAGACTGACCAGCAACATTTATTACACACCCTCCGACTCCCAACCACCTTGACTACAGCTCCTCACACCCTGCTCCCTGTAAGGGCTCCATCCTATTCTCCCTGTTTGTCTGCCTGTCGCACCTGTTCCGATGATGCCACCTTTGAAAATAGCTGTTGACGTGCTTTTTTCATCAATTGAGGCCCCTCCCCCTTGGGTGACAGGGCCTTAACCATGTCGGACCCACCTCCCATACCTCTGTCCTCACCCCTTTCCTTCTCTCCTAGAACCACGACAGGGTCTCTCTGTCAAAGAACAAAGAAAATTACAGCACAGGAACAGGCCCTTCGGCCCTCCAAGCCTGCACCGGCCATGCTGCCCGACTTAACTAAAACCCCCTACCCTTCCGGGAACCATATCCTTCTATTCCCATCCTATTCATGTAGTCCAGATGCCCCTTAGAAGTCACTACCGTATCCACTTCCACTACCTCCCCCGGCAGCGAGTTCCAGGCACCCACCACTCTGTGTAAAAAATCTGCCTCGTACATCTCCTTTAAACCTTGCCCCTCGCACCTTAAACCTGTGCCCCCGAGTAATTGACTCTTCCACCCTGGGAAAAAGCTTCTGACTATCCACTCTGTCCATGCCTCTCATAATCTTGTAGACTTCTATCAGGTCACCTCTTAGGTTCCCTCACTTTCCATCTCACCATCCTCCGCCATTTCCACCAATTCACAGGATGAGCAAAGCTAGGCAGAGCCGACTGGGTGAAAGGTCGGACAAAACAAAGCCACGGCCCACTGGATGATGAAAGCAGATAGAATATGAAAGAGTGAGGGGGAATAGAGAGGTCAGTGACTGGGGGCATCTGGCTAAAGTGATTGGTAGAAAGATTAGAGGGGAGATGAGGAAATGTTTTTTCACCCAGAGGATTGGAGGGGCCTGAAACTCCTGCCTGAAAGGGTAAGCAGAGGCAGAAACCCATAACTTATTGAAAAGGTGTCTGGATGTGCACCTGAAGTGCTGTAACCTGCAGGGCCGTGGACCAAATGCTGCAAAGTGGCATTGGTGTTTTGGGTGGCTCATCTTTTGTCCACACAATGGGTCAAGTGGCCTCTTTCTGTGTTGTAAACTTTCCATGATTCTACACAGAGGTCAGGTGGACAATAAAATTGAGAGTCTGGCTAAATATAGAAAGTTCAGAGGGAAAATGAAAAAAATAAGCAGCAAAGACAGAGTATCAGAGACTGGCAGCCAATACAAAAGGAAATCTAAAATTCTTCTAAATCGTATAAATAATAATAAAAGGAGTGGGGATTTAAAAGGGGATTTACACATGAAGGCAGGGGCGAGGATGTTGCTGCCCAGGTCCTACTGAACGAGGACAAAGCCGAGACATTGGGATGGGCTAAATCTCAATAAGGAGGAGGTATTAGATAGGCTGGCTGTCCAGTTGACCCAAGGCATTCGGACCGGATCAGATGCATCCAAAGATACTGAGAGGAGTGAGTGGAAACTGGGGAGGTATCAGCCATAATCTTCCAATTCTCCTTAGATGCAGGGGGAGGCCAGAGAAGCATAGAATCACTACAGTGCAGAAGGAGGCCATTCAGCCCATCAAGTCTGCACCGACCACAATCCCATCCAGGCCATATTTCCATAACCCCACGTATTTACCCTGCTAATCCCCCTGACACTAACAGACAATTTAGAATGGCCAATCAACCTAACCCACATCTTTGGACTGTGGGAGGAAAGCGGAGCACCCGGTGGAAACCCACGCAGACACGGGGAGAACGTGCAGACTCCACACAGTGACCCAAGCTGGGAATTGAACCTGGGTTCCTGGCACTGGGGCAGCAGTGCTAACCACTGTGTCACCCAGAGAATAACAAATGCTGCATCCTTGTTCAAAGCAAAAGTTGCAAGGAGAAACCCAACACCTATTTTAACTCTGGTGGTGGGAAAAGCTTCTAGAAACTATAATCCAGGATAAAATTAACAGTGTCACCAAGAAGCGCTGTAGACTGTGCCATTAAAGTTTCCCCCGGGCAGCATCGTGTTTCTCAATAATATTCAGCCTCCTATGCATTAAAACAGCTGCTGTAACGCATTGTTACGAGGAGAGCAGGCAGCGGGTTTAATGACACATGGAACATCTCACCTTAGCACAAAAATTGTTGATTGCCTCTGGGGGGAACCCTCTCCTGCGAAGGGCAGTCAGTGTAAACAAACGGGGATCATCCCAGTCCCTGCAGGTGGAGACAGAAGAAATAAGGTAACAGAAACCTAGAAAACAAAGGAGACAAGAACACAAAAAACACGGGGACCCAACAGACAGGAACAGCAGTGCACCAATCAGCTCTGCAAACTGGTTCTTCCACCACGCAATTAGACCATGGTTGTGAGGCTCATTGGTAAGGCCAGCATTTATTGGCTATTCCTAAATCCCTCGAGGTGGTGAGCCAATGGTGTGGTCAATGTTGTGTAGGTACGCCCACATTGTTGTTGGGAAGATCTGTAATGTCAGGAGTCAAGTGGCCCTGGTAGAACCCAAACTGGGCATTGGTCAGCAGGTTGTTGCTGAGTAAGTACCTCTTGATGACACTGAAAACCCTCCATCACTTTGCTGATAATTGAGGGAAGGCAAAGTCTGTGGGACAGGTCTCCCAATGTTGGCACAAGTTCAAGGTGTTAGTGAAAGGACTGGAGGATTGACTGGGGTGGTTTGCCTGTTGTTGTCTCTGGTGCCTCGGTCACTGCCTGCGATCCATTTGGTTTCATTTTCATTACACTTTGTGCTCTGCTTTGCTACAACTGAATGGCTCATTAGACCATTTCAGAGGGCAGTTAAAAATCAACCACATTGCTGCGGGTCTGGAGTCACATGTAGGCCAGACCGGGTAAGGACGGCAGATTTCCTTCCCTAAAGGACATTAGTGACCCAGATGGGTTTTTACAACAATTGATTTGTGGTCATTGTGACCGAGATGCACTTTTAATTCCAGGTTTATTTGAATTTAGATTTCCCAGTGGCCACAGTGCGATTTAAACTCATGTCTCAGAGTATTAGTCCCGGCCTCTGGATCACATGACCATTCATTACCTGGCCTCTGGATCACATGACCATTCATTACCTGGCCTCTGGATCACATGACCATTCATTACCTGGCCTCTGGATCACATGACCATTCATTACCTGGCCTCTGGATCACATGACCATTCATTACCTGGCCTCTGGATCACATGACCATTCATTACCTGGCCTCTGGATCACATGACCATTCATTACCTGGCCTCTGCCACAGATCCCTCAATACCATTGGTTAACAGAAATCTATCAAACACAGATTTAAAACCAACAACTGGCCCAGTTCCAGCTGCCCCATTGATCACCCAGACACTAATGCACCAATGATCTGTCCATTAAGCATCATTCTCTGGGGTTTTAACTGTACACAGTGCTGACTGCAAGGTTGTATTTTTGTATTTTAAAACTTTCTGAATCACAGACAACAAAGAGCCAAATGATATGATAGAGTTACCTCACGACACCAGTCTCCACCAGCTTGATAATCTTTCTCTTTGATACCACAGTGTAGTGTAGATTCAGCCGTCCATACTCCCATTGCACAGGGCAGTACAGGTCGAGAGCATTACACAGCCAGTAGTAGGATGAACGCCTGTAGAAAATATATCGCAGTAAGTCAGCACCTCAACACCGCTCGCACACATCCTTCCTCCCCCTCACACAGGGATCACATATCAGTATTCCTGTACCAGAAACCAGCTAACCCAACATAGAGCAGGCATCAAACCAGGTACTCTTCTGTTGAGTACACCTGAGCACCAAATGAGGCACGGCATAGGAACACAAGAATTAGGGGCATGAATCGGCAAATTCAGCGCTTTGAGCTGCTCCGCCATTCAATTAGATCATGGCTGATCTCTCCCTGGTCTCAAATCCACCTCCCCACCTGTTCCCATATCCCTCCTTCCCTTCTTTTTATTAGAAATATATCTATCTCCTTCTTGAAACCATTCAAACTTCAGCGCGCTATGGGGTAGCGAGTTCCACAAACTCACTGTGAGAAGTGGTTCCTCCTCATCTGTTTTAAATCTACTGCCTCTCGACCTATACCTGTGACCTCTTGTTCCAGATTGCCCCACAAGGGGAAACATTTGGTCTATATTTACTTTATCAATCCCTTTTAAAATTTTATATACCTCGATCAGATCCCCTCTCATCCTTCCAGGCTCCAGCGAGTATAAACCCAAACTGTTTAATCTCTCCGCATACGATAACCTTTTCATCCCCAAAATCAATCTGGTGAACAGACACAAGAAGAAAGTCTGGAAGCGTTACCTAAAAGAATCTTTTCTGAGTCATTTGAAAAGCACTGTTTATGGTCATAGACTTCTCCTTCACTGCTACGAGGAGATGTTTTCTCATCAATTGAACTTGGCTGAAAACTGGACATTTATCTATTTACTTTAATTCATGGGATGTGGGTGCCACTGGCTGCTCATCCCTAATTGCCCTTGAACTGAGTGGTTTGCTAGGTCATTTCAGAGGACAGTTGAGAGTCAACCACATTGCTGTGGGGCTGGAGTCACATGTAGGCCAGACCGGGTAAGGACGGCAGATTTCCTTCCCTAAAGGACATTAGTGACCCAGATGGGTTTTTCTGACAATCGACAATGGTTTCATGGTCATTGAGATTAGCTTTCAAACTCAGATTGAATTAACTTCAAATTCTACCAGCATCTGGTGGAATCTGAACAGTGACCCCAGCATCAGCCTGGGCCTCTGGATTGTTAATTATGTGACATTACCTCTCAGCACCATCGCTACCCAACGCCTGATTGACACTCATCCACCAACTTAAAACATTCCCTCCCTCCCTCCCTCACAGGGTAGCAGTGTGTGCCACCGACAAGGTGCGGCACAACAACTTGTAAAGGCTCCTTCAATAGCACCTTCTAAATCTACCGCTACCATCTACAAGGACAAGACTGCAGATACCTGGGAACACCACCACCTGCAAGTTTCCCTCCAAGTCACTCACCATCCTGACTAGGAAATATATCGTCATTCCTTCACTGTCACTGGGTCAAAATTCTGGAACTCCCTCCCTAACAGCACCGTGGGTGGACCTACACCACATGCACTGCAGCGGTTCAAAGCGGCAGCTCACCACCACCTTCTCGAGGGTGATTAGGGATGGGCAATAACTGCCCTGGTTATTGACACCTACGCACCATAAACAAATTAAATAGCATCCTATCAAAACTTTTTGTCTTGAACACATCAGGAAAGATCCCAAGAAATTAGCAACAGTAGTGGGGAACAATAATTTATACTACAAGAGAAGAGAGCTGATTGGTTGCAATGGGATTCTGATAGGTTAAGGCATTGTCCTGGGGAATGACCCTGGGACTGGCTCTTCCCCGCTCACTCTCCATAGCCCTGTATCAATCTCTTGTAAGGCAAGGCTTTCATCCTCACTATTTACCAGATCACCAATTTCCATGTCATCTGCAAACTTACTGATCATACCCCACGTTCACACCCTGATCATTAATGTACAAACAGCAAGGGACCCAGCACCGATCTCTGCGGTACACCACTAGACACAGGCTTCCAGTCAGAAAAACAACCTTCCACCGTCACCCTCTGCCTCCTGCCACTCAGCAAGTTTGGATCCAATTTGCCAAGTTGTCCTGGATCCCATTGGCTCTGACATCATGTGGGATATGCAGATATCAATCCAATATCCAATAGATACCAATATCCAATAGATACCAATATCAATTTATCAATCTCCGGGTAAGCGTTCTCCAAGGCAGCCTTCAAGACACACGACAACGCAGAATCGCTGAGCAGAGACTGATAGCTAAGTTCCGCACACATGAGGACGGCCTCAACCGGGAGCTTGGGTTCATGTCACACTATCTGTAACACCCACAACTTGCCTGGGCTTGCAAAATCTCACTAACTGTCCTGTCTGGAGATAATACACATCTCTTTAACCTGTGCTTAACTCTCTCTCCACTCACATTGTCTGCACCTGTAAAGACTGGATTACCTGTTAAGACTCACATTCCAACCATTATCTTGCAATTGAATCTCTGTCTATATAGGCCCTGTTTGTGAACCCAACTCTCCACTCACCTGATGATGGGGAAATGCTCCAAAAGCTCGTAATACCAAATAAACCTATTGGACTTCAACCTGGTATTGTGAGACTTCTTACAATATCAATTTAGTTAAGGTAAAGTTGCCATAGCCCCAGATGACCATAGGTTGCTCTTTCCCCTTCGAGGGGAGGAGCTGACTGGTGGTGATTTAACCTGAGGATCACCATACCTCAGGCGAGGGGTAAGGTTGAGAAGGTGGGGCCTTCAGCCGGTACGGGAATTGAACCCACGCTGCTGGCATCGCTCTGCATTGTGAACCAGCTGTCTCGCCAACTGAGCTAAACGACCCCCACTGGATACCAATATCAATATAGATACCAACATCATTCCAGTTATCAATGCAGTTTCCAAGATATACCAACATCCAATTTCAATATAGATATACAGACATCAATCTAATATCCCAATAGATACCAAGCCAATACCTACTAAATAGGCCCCATGCCTGCATGCGTCACACTCAGGAATGCTGCAGCGTCCCATGGAAGGAAGAAGTGTTCCCTAATCTCTAACTCTGACTTACCGAGCCTGGAATTCCTTGGTGCAGAGCGAGTGTGTGATGTGTTCAATGGAATCACACAAACAGTGGGTGTAGTCATAGGTGGGATAGATACACCTTCAAAACACACAGGTATAAATCAGAGCATGTTCACAGCACAGCAAACAGCATCAGCCACAGGATTCTGAATGCAAACCGGCGAGCAGGGAGCAACAACTGACAGTCCGACCGTGTCACAGGCAGCAAGTCTCCGTGCTCTTTATGTCAGAACAGCAGACAGAGCAGTGACTGCTGGGAAGTGTCAGGTTAGGACAGGTCTGTCTAACAGTCGGCCCATTGGACAGGTGTGGCCCGCAAGGATCCCAAATAGTCTGCAGAGGGTAATTATCAAAATGCTGCTAATTGTAGAGGAAGATTCTGAAAGAAACTGTTCCTCCAATCACAGACAGGTCCTGTCGTGTCCCCGCTCAGAAGCAATAGGAGAGAAGCAGCCTGTGATTGGAGGAGGGGCAGTAGAGGTGGTGGCAGGAATGGCCTCTGGACAATAAGGGCAGTGGAGGAGCGAAGAGAAGGAGGCTGCCAGGCTGCACTGGGCCGGGCGGCAGGGGGAGAGAAGGAGGCTGCCAGGCTGCACTGGGCCGGGCGGCAGGGGGAGAGAGGGAGAGGGGGAGGCTGCCAGGCTGCACTGGGCCGGGCAGCGGGGGAGAGGGGGAGGCTGCCAGGCTGCAGTGGGCTGGGCGGCAGGGGGAGGCTGCCAGGCTGCACTCGGCCAGACAGCGAGGGAGAGGGGGAGGCTGCCAGGCTGCACTGGGCCGGGCAGCGGGGGAGAGGGGGAGGCTGCCAGGCTGCACTGGGCTGGGCAGCGGGGGAGAGGGGGAGGCTGCCAGGCTGCACTGGGCCGGGCAGCGGGGGAGAGGGGGAGGCTGCCAGGCTGCAGTGGGCTGGGCGGCAGGGGGAGGCTGCCAGGCTGCACTCGGCCAGACAGCGAGGGAGAGGGGGAGGCTGCCAGGCTGCACTGGGCCGGGCAGCGGGGGAGAGGGGGAGGCTGCCAGGCTGCACTGGGCTGGGCAGCGGGGGAGAGGGGGAGGCTGCCAGGCTGCACTGGGCTGGGCAGCGGGGGAGAGGGGGAGGCTGCCAGGCTGCACTGGGCTGGGCAGCGGGGGAGAGGGGGAGGCTGCCAGGCTGCACTGGGCCGGGCAGCGGGGGAGAGGGGGAGGCTGCCAGGCTGCACTAGGCCGGGCGGCAGGGGAAGAGAGGGAGGCTGCCAGGCTGCACTAGGCCGGGCGGCAGGGGAAGAGAGGGAGGCTGCCAGGCTGCACTAGGCCGGGCGGCAGGGGAAGAGAGGGAGAGGGGGAGGCTGCCAGGCTGCAGTGGGCCAGGCGGCAGGGGAGAGGGGGAGAGAGGGAGGCTGCCAGGCTGCACTGGGCCAGGCGGCAGGGGAAGAGAGGGAGAGGGGGAGGCTGCCAGGCTGCACTGGGCAGGGAGGAAAGACTCGCTGTTGGTCCAGATAAAGCTTTACTCAAGTCAGAGTCCAAGTAACTGAAACAGGGGCAAAACAGGGTCCCCTCCATTGTCAGTGTCAGACCTGGCCACCCCGGAGGAGTGCTCGACACTGGATATTACCGTTTATAATTTAATCCCCTAACACATCCCACTGAGAGTAAACGCGAACATTCCCTGTCCCTGTTTACCAGCTGTCCCCGGTCCGATGGTGTGGGGTGTATTTGATTCTGTAAGCCACTGGATCCATCTTGCCATCCTCCATAATCAGCTTCATACGAAGAGTTACCTCTCCCTCTGCAAACATCCCTTTCCGCATTTCCTGAGAGGGGGCAGAGAAAGAAAGAAAGGAGTTTAGTCTGAGGCAGACCCACTAACACCGGAGCCAGTGTAATCCAGCAGAGAATGAAGAGACTGCCACCTAGTGTAGAAGGTTAGTAATGGACGGGCAGTGGTGAATTCAGCTCGACTCGCATGGTTCCAGCAGAATGGTGCAATTTGCAGCACTCTCACTAGATGGAGCAGTCTCCCACAAGCAGCAGCGAGGTCCCCTGTACAGAGCATGGCTGATGCTGAAATGAGTTACCGAAACTCGCCCAGCTGAACCAGACAGTCCCCGGCACTGTCCGTACCACCCTGCCGACAGAGCCACCCCCACACACATCATCCCCCCCACCCCCAAACACCAGCCTCCCCATCCCCCCTCACCCACACATGCACTCCCGGCACAGCCACTCCCCCCACCACACACACACACACCACCCCTCTCCCGCCAAGACACACACACACACCCCCAGGGTGGTGACTTTTCGACTATTTTGGTCTGGCATCTATTCCAGGGATTCCCTGTAAATGCTGACATTCCCATAAAGCTGTATTGGTGAGCACTATTTACCCTGCAGTTACTGGGCAGCTGCCAGGTTTGTTTTAATTTAGTGGGAGATTCCTGGCAGTGTGTTTGGAGGATGTACCGACACAGTCAGTGACCCATTATCTCCACAAGCTGAAGAGGAAGTGGAGGCAGAATTCTGGTGCCAGCCTGCAAGGCTACAGCCTCTTGTTGCCTCTTGTCTGCCCTTTCATGGGATTTGGGTTTCGCTGGCAAGGCCAGTGTTTGTCACCCACGCCCAAGTGCCTACAACTGAACAGTTTGAGCGGTTCCCTCAGCCACAGAGTAACCACATCGCCGTGGCTCTGGAGTCACATGTAGGCCAGACCGGGTACAGGACGGCAGATTTCCTTCCAAAGAACAAAGAACAGTACAGCACAGGAAACAGGCCCTTCGGCCCTCCAAGCCTGTGCCGCTCCTTGGTCCAACGAGACCAATCGTTTGTATCCCTCCATTCCCAGGCTGCTCATGTGACTATCCAGGTAAGTCTTAAACGATGTCAGCGTGTCTGCCTCCACCACCCTACTTGGCAGCGCATTCCAGGCCCCCACCACCCTCTGTGTAAAAAACATCCCTCTAATATCGGAGTTATACTTCGCCCCTCTCACCTTGAGCCCGTGACCCCTCGTGGTCGTCACGTCTGATCTGGGAAAAAGCTTCACACCGTTCACCCTATCTACCCCCTTCATAATCTTGTACACCTCTATTAGATCTCCCCTCATTCTCCGTCTTTCCAGGGAGAACAACCCCAGTTTACCCAATCTCTCCTCATAGTTAAGACCCTCCATGCCAGGCAACATCTTGGTAAACCTTCTCTGCACTCTCTCTAACGCCTCCATGTCCTTCTGGTAGTGCAGCGACCAGAACTGGACGCAGTACTCCAAATGTACAGTACAGAGCCCTGCGGAACACCACTGGTCACAGACCTCCAGCCGGAAAAAGACCCTTCAACTGCTACCCTCTGTCTCCTATGGCCAGGCCAGTTTTCTACCCATCTAGCCACCTCTCCTTGTATCCTATGAGCCTTAACCTTCTTAACCAACCTGCCATGAGGGACTTTGTCAAATGCCTTACTGAAATCCATATAGTCGACATCCACGGCCCTTCCTTTGTCAACCGTTTTTGTCACTTCCTCAAAAAACTCCACCAAATTTATAAGGCACAACCTCCCTCTTACAAAACCATGCTGTCTGTCACTAATGTTATGAATAGAATGCCTTAGGATTCTCCTTAATCCTGCCTGCCAAGAACATCTCGTGACCTCTTTTTGCCCTTCTAACTCCCCGTTTGAGTTCTTTCCTACTCTCTCTGTATTCTCCAGAGCTCCATCTGTTTTCAGTTGCCTGGACTTAACGTACGCCTCTCTTTTCATTTTAATCAGATCCTCAATTTCCCTGGTTATCCACAGCTCTCGAATCCTACCTTTCCTATCTTTCCTTTTTACAGGCACATGCCTATCCTGCAGCCTTATCAATTGTTCCTTAAAAGGCTCCCACATGCCAGACGTGGACTTACCCTCGAACATCCTCTCCCAATCAACGTCCACCAACTCCTGCCTAATCCGGCTATAGTTAGCCTTCCCCCAATTTAGCACCCTGCCCGTAGGACAGCACTCATCCTTGTCCATTACTATCCTAAAGTTAACAGAGTTGTGATCAATATTTGCCACATGTTCCCCTACTGAAACTTTACATAGAAACATAGAACAGTACAGCACAGAACAGGCCCTTCGGCCCACGATGTTGTGCCGAGCTTTATCTGAAACCAAGATCAAGCTATCCCACTCCCTATCATCCTGGTGTGCTCCATGTGCCTATCCAATAACCGCTTAAATGTTTCTAAAGTGTCTGACTCCACTATCACTGCAGGCAGTCCATTCCACACCCCAACCACTCTCTGCGTAAAGAACCTACCTCTGATATCCGTCCTGTATCTCCCACCACGAACCCTATAGTTATGCCCCCTTGTAATAGCTCCATCCACCCGAGGAAATAGTCTTTGAACGTTCACTCTATCTATCCCCTTCATCATTTTATACACCTCTATTAAGTCTCCCCTCAGCCTCCTCCGCTCCAGAGAGAACAGCCCTAGCTCCCTCAACCTTTCCTCATATGACCTACCCTCCAAACCAGGCAGCATCCTGGTAAATCTCCTCTGCACTCCTTCCAGCGCTTCCACATCCTTCCTATAGTGAGGTGACCAGAACTGCACACAATATTCCAAATGTGGTCTCACCAAGGTCCTGTACAGTTGCAGCATAACCCCACGGCTCTTAAACTCCAACCCCCTGTTAATAAAAGCTAACACACTATAGGCCTTCTTCACAGCTCTATCCACTTGACTGGCAACCTTTAGAGATCTGTGGATATGGACCCCAAGATCTCTCTGTTCCTCCACAGTCTTCAGAACCCTACCTTTGACCCTGTAATCCACATTTAAATTTGTCCTACCAAAATGAATCACCTCACATTTATCAGGGTTAAACTCCATTTGCCATTTTTCAGCCCAGCTTTGCATCCTATCTATGTCTCTTTGCAGCCTACAACAGCCCTCCACCTCATCCACTACTCCACCAATCTTGGTGTCATCAGCAAATTTACTGATCCACCCTTCAGCCCCCTCCTCTAAGTCATTAATAAAAATCACAAAGAGCAGAGGACCAAGCACTGATCCCTGCGGCACACCGCTAGCAACCTGCCTCCAATCCGAAAATTTTCCATCGACCACCACCCTCTGTCTTCGGTCAGACAGCCAGTTACCTATCCAATCGGCCAACTTTCCCTCTATCCCACACCTCCTCACTTTCATCATAAGCCGACCATGGGGGACCTTATCAAACGCCTTACTAAAATCCATGTATATGACATCAACTGCCCTACCTTCATCAACACACTTAGTTACCTCCTCAAAAAATTCTATCAAATTTGTGAGGCACGACTTGCCCTTCACGAATCCGTGCTGACTATCTCGGATTAATCCGCATCTTTCTAAATGGTCGTAAATCCCATCCCTAAGGACCCTTTCCATCAATTTACCAACCACCGAAGTAAGACTAACCGGTCTATAATTACCAGGGTCATTTCTATTCCCTTTCTTAAACAGAGGAACAACATTCGCCATTCTCCAGTCCTCTGGCACCATCCCCGTGGACAGCGAGGACCCAAAGATCAACGCCAAAGGCTCTGCAATCTCATCCCTTGCCTCCCACAGAATCCTAGGATACATTTCATCAGGCCCAGGGGACTTATCGACCTTCAGTTTATTCAAAACTGCCAAGACATCCTCCCTCCGAACATCTATTTCCTCCAGCCTATTAGCCTGTAACACCTTCTCTTCCTCAAAAACATGGCCCCTCTCCTTGGTGAACACTGAAGAAAAGTATTCATTCATCACCTCGCCTATCTCTACTGACTCCATACACAAGTTCCCACTACTGTCCTTGACCGGCCCTAACCTCACCCTGGTCATTCTTTTATTCCTCACATAAGAGTAAAAAGCCTTGGGGTTTTCCTTGATCCGACCCGCCAAGGACTTCTCATGTCCCCTCCTAGCTCTCCTAAGCCCCTTTTTCAGCTCATTCCTTGCTAACTTGTAACCCTCAATCGAGCCATCTGAACCTTGTTTCCTCATCCCTACATAAGCTTCCCTCTTCCTTTTCACAAGACATTCCACCTCTTTTGTGAACCATGGTTCCCTCACTCGGCCATTTCCTCCCTGCCTGACAGGAACATACCTATCAAGGGCATCCAGTATTTGTTCCTTGAAAAAGTTCCACTTTTCATTAGTTCCTTTCTCTGACAGTTTCTGTTCCCAACTTATGCCCCCTAATTCTTGCCTAATCGCATCATAATTACCCCTCCCCCAATTGTAAACCTTGCCCTGCCGTACGGCCCTATCCCTCTCCATTGCAATAACTTTGACGACCTGACTGGGCTCATTTCCCAGAACTAGGTCCAGTATAGCCCCCTCTCTAGTCGGGCTATCTACATACTGTTCCAAAGAACCTTCCAGTATGCATTTTACAAATTCCTCCCCGTCCGGAACCCCAGCTCTAAGCACTTTCCAGTCTATACCAGGGAAATTGAAGTCTCCCACTACAACAACCCTATTTTTTCTGCACCTATCCAGTATCTCCTGACATATCCTTTCCTCCACTTTCTGTGGGCTGTTGGGTGGTCTGTAGTATACCCCCAGCATAGTGACTGCACCCTTCCTGTTTCTGAGTTCCACCCACAGTGACTCAGTACATGACCCCTCTGAGTTGTCTACCCTCTGCACCGCTGTAATATGCTCCCTAACTAATATCGCTACTCCCCCACCTTTTTTAGCCCCTCCTCTGTCTCGCCTAAAACACTTATACCCCGGAATATTCAGCTGCCAGTCCTGTCCTTCTTTTAACCAAGTTTCCGTCACCGCAACCACATCCAAACTCCGCGTAAGCATTAAGGCCCTAAGTTCATCTGTCTTACCCGTTACGCTCCTCGCATTGAAGCAGATGCACTCCAGTCCTCCAGGCCCACTCAGGCCATCCTCCTCCAGAGTGCTCCTCTTCTTAGCTAGCCTTGCCCTGGCTCCCAGCTCAACTCCAGCCTCAGTATTTACTGACCTACTGTTTTGTTCCCCACCCCCCTGCCACACTAGTTTAAATCCTGCCGAAACACTCTCGCAAAACTCCCAGCCAGGATATTTGCTCCCTTCCAGTTGAGGTGTAACCCATCCTTTCTGTACAGTTGCCATCCTGACTTGAAGATTTCCCAGTTATCTATGAATTAAAAAACCCTCCCTCTTGCACCAGTCCTTTAGCCACGTGTTCAATTGTAGAATCTCCTGGCCTCACTAGCACTAGACACCGGGAGCAGTCCAGATATTGCTACCCTGGAGGCCTTACTTTTTAGCCTAGCACCCATCTCCCTGAATTTCTCTCGTATGACCCCCCTGCTCTTCCTAACTACATCATTTTCACCAATGTGTATAATTACGTCCGTTTGACTACCTTCCTTTTTTAATATGCTTCCTACCCTCTCGGAGACATCCAGTACCCCGGCACCAGGGAGGCAGACTACCATCCTGGATTCTCGTTCAGTCCCACAGAACCGTCTGTCCGTGTCTCTAACTATTGCGTCCCCCACAACTATCGCTCTCCTAAACCCCTTCTTTCCCTTCCGGACCCCTGAGCCTGTCTCCGTGCAGGCGATCTGATCCTCGTGGCTTACCCCTGGAGGGTCATCCCCCTCCACAGAATCCAAAACAATATACCTATTTTGGAGGGGGACAACCACAGGGGATCCCTCCACAGACTGCTCACTCCCTTCCCTTCTCCCATCTGTTGCCCATCCCTTTCTTTTATGGGAGACTGCCACTGGGGTACTTTCTGGCACATCACCCTTCTGACTATTACCCCTCCTAACTGTGACCCATGTGTCTTCCTCCTGAGACCCTGGTGTCACTACCTGACTATAACTTCTATCTATTAATCTCTCATTTTCCCTAACTAAACTGAGTTCATCGAGCCGCAGCTCCAGCTCCCTTACACGATCCCTCAGGAGTTGCAGTTCCACACATCTGGCACAGATATGGACTTCCGGGAGGCAAGTTGTCTCCAGGAACTCCCACATCCCACACCGAATGCAGTATACTGGCCTCCCACTCATACCAGCCATGTCCTTTTCAGTTTTTGGAAGATCAAACAAAAAGGAGGGAACAGAAGAAAAACAAACAACCTTCCTCGGCTTCGCCGAAGCCCTGTGAACCAAAGCCCTTACAGCTCACACTCTGCTCCCTGCTCACTCCACTGCCCGCTCCCGACGCTGCCCGCTCAAAAGTGCGGCCTGCTTTTAAACCCTCCAAAAACCTTCCCAGGCTTCTCCTGGGCCTACTTCCGGTTTTGGAAAAAAACCTCCGATTTTTAACACAAAAATCACTGACAAATAAATAATTCAAATGCAGAAACAAACTCTCTTACCCTCAGCCTGATCCTGTGGAACAATGATATTAGTGAACCAGATTGGTTTTCCCGACAATCACCTTCAATTTCCGATATCTTAACGAATTGAATTGATTGAACAACAGAAGTTAATCACTCAGCAGGGGAGTTGTACCTGTCACTGCACAACGTCGGCCTGGGCACCGGCACCACGTCGGCCTGGGCCCCGGCACCGCGTCGGCCTGGGCCCCGGCACCGCGCGGCGTCGGCCTGGGCCCCGGCACCGCGTCGGCCTGGGCCCCGGCACCGCGTCGGCCTGGGCCCCGGCACCGCGCGGCGTCGGCCTGGGCCCCGGCACCGCGTCGGCCTGGGCCCCGGCACCGCGTCGGCCTGGGCCCCGGCACCGCGCGGCGTCGGCCTGGGCCCCGGCACCGCGCGGCGTCGGCCTGGGCCCCGGCACCGCGTCGGCCTGGGCCCCGGCACCGCGCGGCGTCGGCCTGGGCCCCGGCACCGCGTCGGCCTGGGCCCCGGCACCGCGCGGCGTCGGCCTGGGCCCCGGCACCGCGTCGGCCTGGGCACCGGCACCGTCGGCCTGGGCCCCGGCACCGCGCGGCGTCGGCCTGGGCCCCGGCACCGTCGGCCTGGGCCCCGGCACCGCGTCGGCCTGGGCCCCGGCACCGCGCGGCGTCGGCCTGGGCCCCGGCACCGCGTCGGCCTGGGCACCGGCACTGCGGAGCGTCGGCCCGGGCCCCTGGATTACAGTGAGGCCACCATTTGTCCTTACCGCAAAGAGGATTAGAGATTCCTCGATGGGCCGATCCCTCCAGGGGGATGGAGGTGGGTTGTGTCCTTTGATCTCATCCACTTTCTGGTGACATGCGTAGGCCTGATCCCTGCAGGACAGTGAAAGCAACAAGATTCCTGAGCAGTTCCAAACATCTCACAGCATGCCCCAGATCACATTCCATCGTATACTGACACTGTTTCAAGGAAGAAACAGAAAAGCCTGCATTTCTGTAGCATCTTTATTGAACTCAGATATTCAAAACTGCACCTCAGAGAATGTGGCACAGTGGTTGGCACTGCTGCCTCTCAGTGCCAGGGACCCGGGTTCAATTCCATACACACTGTGTGCAGTTTGCACATTCTCCCCATGTCTGTATGGGTTTCCTCCGGGTGCTCCGGTTTCCTCCCACTGTCCAAAGTTGTGTGGGTTTGGTAGATTGACTGTGCTAAATTGCCCCTTAGTGTTAGGGGATTAGCAGGGAAATGTGTGGGGTTACGGGAATAGGGCCAGGGCGGGATTGTGGTTGGCGCAGACTCGATGGGCCGAATGGCCTATGATTCTATGAAATATAGTCTGTGTTGTGTAGGGAAGACAGCAACGAATTTTAAACAGCACAATCCCACACATAGCAATGAGACAATCACCAGATAATCTGTTTTACTGATGGAGATAAGTATTGGTTGGAGGGTTGGGGGGGGGGGGGGACACTCCCACTCTTCCACAATACCGTGGCATGGAATATTTATAACTTTTTAATCCAAAAAGTGAACACTCTCTTCCTCTCTCCTCCCCTCACTATCAGTCCAAGAAGGATTCTGTTACCCTGGGGGAACTGCTCCCACTCACACGATCAAAGCCCAATCAGGCTTGGTCCATGCTGCGCAAACTCGCCGCCATCGTCTCAGAGCCCTGAGATTAGGCAGTATGTGCAGCCTTACCAGAGACTCCCACATCTCCTGAATGAACCTGTAAAAACACTCATTTCCTTCTCACAGAACTTGGGAGGGAAGAGAGGATGCACGACTGTGTGATACGTACAGAGAGCGGAGGCACAGCAGGGCGATACGTACAGAGGGGGACAGTGGCACAGGAGGGTGATACTCACAGAGAGCGGAGGCACAGCAGGGCGATACTCACAGAGGGCGGAGGCACAGCAGGGCGATACTCACAGAGAGCGGAGGCACAGCAGGGCGATACTCACAGAGAGCGGAGGCACAGCAGGGCGATACTCACAGAGGGCGGAGGCACAGCAGGGCGATACGTACAGAGAGCGGAGGCACAGCAGGGCGATACGTACAGAGAGCGGAGGCACAGCAGGGCGATACTCACAGAGGGCGGAGGCACAGCAGGGCGATACGTACAGAGAGCGGAGGCACAGCAGGGCGATACTCACAGAGGGCGGAGGCACAGCAGGGCGATACGTACAGAGAGCGGAGGCACAGCAGGGCGATACTCACAGAGGGCGGAGGCACAGCAGGGCGATACTCACAGAGGGCGGAGGCACAGCAGGGCGATACGTACAGAGGGCGGAGGCACAGCAGGGCGATACTCACAGAGGGCGGAGGCACAGCAGGGTGATACTCACAGAGGGCGGAGGCACAGCAGGGCGATACTCACAGAGGGCGGAGGCACAGCAGGGCGATACTCACAGAGGGCGGAGGCACAGCAGGGCGATACTCACAGAGGGCGGAGGCACAGCAGGGCGATACTCACAGAGAGCGGAGGCACAGCAGGGTGATACTCACAGAGGGCGGAGGCACAGCAGGGCGATACGTACAGAGAGCGGAGGCACAGCAGGGCGATACGTACAGAGAGCGGAGGCACAGCAGGGCGATACTCACAGAGGGCGGAGGCACAGCAGGGCGATACTCACAGAGGGCGGAGGCAAGCTGTTTGGGGAAATGCTGATGACGGCGGTGTCAGAGGAAGTTGGGTAGCATGCGGGACGGTTATGCTGGATTGGGGAGTTGAACAAGCAGAGGATTGCAGAGTAAATGGCCGATGGGTGGGAGGGGATGGAAAGGTGGAGCTGGATATAAGTAATGAAACATTGCTATCTAACAATTAACATGGGATTGGCTTCTTTAATTCTCCCACTTTCCAGGATTTAAAAGCCAGAGACACACTCAGAAATAACAGTGCAAGCTGTGAGAGATTTTCAGTATTTTGTTTGTGACAGCGGCCAAGTCACTCAATTCAACTATAAATATCTCGTGGGATTTGATCATAGATTTTCCATTCGCATCCTCTCAGAATAACATCTGGTCTTGTTTGGTTCTGATCATTTGTTTAAAGTATTTATTAATGTGTCACCTTCAAAGGGAAATAAAGAGAATTGTCAAGTAAGGATATAATTTAGTGCGGCATCCACAAGCTATTTATTATTGTGTTTTGTGAGAAACTAAGCATAAAACCTGTACACGATAACTATTCCACGTTCTGTCAGCATATTCACTTTGCTTGCTTTTTCACCAATTACTTAGAAACATACAAAACTACAACACAAAACAGGCCCTCCGGCCCCACAAGTTGTGCCGAACATATCCCTACCTTCCAGACCTACCTATAACCCTCCATCCTATTAAGTCCCATGTACTCATCCAGGAGTCTCTTAAAAGACCCGATTGAGTTTGCCTCCACCACCACTGATGGCAGCCGATTCCACTCGCCCACCACCCTCTGTGTAAAAAACTTCCCCCTAACATTTCCCCTGTACCTACCCCCCAGCACCTTAAACCTGTGTCCTCTCGTAGCAGCCATTTCCACCCTGGGAAAAAGCCTCTGGGAGTCCACCCAATCTATGCCTCTCAACATCTTATATACCTCTATTAGGTCTCCTCTCATCCTTCGTCTCTCCAAGGAGAAAAGACTGAGCTCCCTCAGCCTATCCTCATGAGGCATGCCACTCAATCCAGGCAACATCCTTGTAAATCGCCTCTGCACCCTTTCAATCTTTTCCACATCCTTCCTGTAATGAGGCGACCAGAACTGAGCACAGTACTCCAAGTGGGGTCCCTCGATTGATAAAGGCCAGCACACCATACGCCTTCTTAACCACCTCCTCCACCTGCGGGGCCGATTTTAGAGTCCTATGGACCCGGACCCCAAGGTCCTTCTGATCCTCTACCATACTAAGAGTCTTTCCCTTTATATTGTACTCCTTCATCCCTTTTGACCTGCCAAAATGGACCACTACGCATTTATCTGGATTGAAGTCCATCTGCCACTTCTCCGCCCAGTCTTGCATCCTATCTATGTCCCTCTGTAACTTCTGACATCCCTCCAGACTATCCACAACCCCACCAACCTTCGTGTCGTCGGCAAACTTACCAACCCATCCCTCCACTTCCTCATCCAGGTCATTTATGAAAATGACAAACAGCAAGGGTCCCAGAACAGATCCCTGGGGCACACCACTGGTGACCGACCTCCATTTAGAAAAAGACCCATCTATACACACTCTCTGCCTCCTTTGGGCAAGCCAGTTCTGGATCCACAAGGCAGCAGCCCTTTGGATCCCATGCCCTCTCACTTTTTCTAGAAGCCTTGCATGGGGGACCTTATCGAACGCCTTGCTAAAATCCATATAAACCACATCTACCGCTTTCCCTTCGTCAATGTGTTTAGTCACATTTCCGAAGAACTCCACCAGGCTCGTAAGGCACGATCTGCCTTTGACAAAGCCATGCTGAGTATTCTTGAGCATACTAAACCTCTCTAAATGCTCATAAATCTTTTCCCTCAGGATCTTCTCCATCAGCTTACCAACCACTGAGGTTAGACTCACCGGTCGGTAATTTCCTGGGCTATCCCTATTCCCCTTCTTGAAAATAGGAACCACATCCGCAATCCTCCAATCCTCCGGCACCTCCCCCGTCTCCATCGACGACACAAAGATCATAGCCAGAGGCTCTGCAATCTCTTCCCTCGCCTCCCACAGTAACCTGGGGTACATCCCATCCGGACCCGGCGACTTATCTATCTTGATGCCATTCAAAGATTCCTGCACAACCTCTTTGTTAAAGTCCACATACTCAATCTTTTCAGTCCACTGCAAGCCCGCAGTACATCCACCCAGGTCCTTCTCCTCTGTGAAAACCGAGGCAAAATACTCATTAAGCACCTCTGCCATTTCTACTGGTTCCGTACTGATTTTCCCGCCTTCACCTTTTATAGGCCCTATTCCTTCACGTCTCATCCTTTTATTCTTCACATATTTATAGAACGCCTTAGGGTTTTCCTTAATTCTACTTGCCAAGGCCTTCTCGTGACCCCTTCTGGCGCTCCTAATTTCCTTCTTTAGTCCCTTCCTACAAGCCGTATACTCATCTAGATCCCTATCTTCACCAAGCTCTCTGAACCTTTTGTCCGCTTTCCTTTTCTTCGCGACTAGGTCCCGCACAGCTTTCGTGCACCACGGTTCCTTTAACCTACCAACTCCTCCCTGTCTGCTCGGAACATTGTCCTGTAGAACTCTAGACAGACATTCCTTGAAAAACTGCCACCTCTCTTCAGTACATTTCCCCGAGAATACCTCCTTCCAATTTACTCCTCTAATTTGCTGCCTTATGTCTTCATATTTCCCCTTACTCCATATAAACGCTTTCCTAGCTTGCCTGATCCTCTCTTTTTCCAATGCAAGCATAAAGGAGATAGAGTTATGATCGCTATCCCCAAGATGCTCTCCCACTGAGAGATCTGACACCTGTCCAGGCTCATTGGTCAGTATCAGATCAAGTACAGCCTCTCCTCTTGGGCTTGTCCACATGCTGTGTCAGGAAACCCTCCTGAACACACCTAACGAACTCCTCCCCATCCAATCCCCTTACCCTAAGGATATTCCAATCTATGTTTGGGAAATTAAAGTCTCCCATCACAACAACTCTGTTATTATTGCATCTCTCCAGGATCTGTTTCCCTATCTGCTCCTCCACCTCCCTGTCACTATTGGGCGGCCTGTAGAAAACTCCCAGCAAAGTGATCGACCCCTTCCCACTCCGAACTTCCACCCACATAGACTCTGTAGACAATCCCTCCACAGCATACACCTTCTCTACAGCTGTGACACTATCCCTGATCAGCAGTGCCACTCCACCCCCTCTCTTGCCTCCCTCCCTGTCCTTCCTGAAATATCTGAATCCCGGCACCTGGAGTATCCAGTCCTGTCCCTGAGACATCCAAGTCTCCGTAATGGCCACCACATCTTTGCCTGTTACATCCCAAGAAAAAGTCTAGCACTAAATATTTATTTTTATCAATTCTCTCATGTGGAAAGTCTGAGACAATGGACCATAAGATAGTCACTAATAACTCACTGACTGTTATGGCTGCATAGTGCTTACGTTACTGGCTTCTAAAATCAAAGGCCAAATGATTCAGATACGAGTTCAAATCCCACCATGGGAGCTGGGAAATTAATCAGCAATAAAAACTCCTCTCAGTAATGGAGGCTCTGAAACAACTGGATTGAAACGAGGTGACACACAAGGGAGAGGGGTTCAGGAGGTGACGCTGACAGGGTTAGCTGAAGAGGGTGGGAGGAGGTTCATGTGGAACATAAACACAGACGTAGGTCTGACGGGTAGATTGGTGCAGTCGCCAGTTTGACCCACCTTTTAATGAGTTCCACCGCCCATTCGTACAGCTGGTCAAAATAGTCAGAAGCATGAGTCACCGCATGTGGTTCGTAACCTTGGAAAGTAATCAAGTAACTGCAGTTAACAGCGGCCCAACTCTGCTCCGTCCCGAAGCTACCCAGCCAGTATTTGGTTGGCAGAGATCATTTTAAGTGAACAGTTCTAAATGTGCAGATTTCTGTGACATTTCCTAACTAGCTCCCGCTTCTTAATTTTACGGAGAATCAGCCTGCATCAACGGTTATACCCGGGTCACCAGAGGAAATCAGTAGGGGTGGGAGGGCGCGGGGTTATGCGTGGGAGGGAGGTACAGGAGGGGATGAGTGAGGGCAGCTTCTCCCCATTCGGGATCAGCATGCTGCGGGGGGGTTTCCCCAGCTCGGGCTCAGTGGGGAGACCAGCTGGACACCAGCAGTCTGAATTCACGGCGTTTCTTCTGAGAAATGGCACAGAAACAAATTGTTAGAAATCAATGCAATAAACAAAGGGACCCGGGGTGGCACAGTGGGTTAGCACCGCTGCCTCACAGCGCCAGGGACCCAGGTTCAATTCCAACCTCGGGTCATTGTCTGTGCGGAGTTTGCACGTTCTCCCCGTGTCTGCGTGGGTTTTCTCCGGGTGCTCCGGTTTCCTCCCACAGTCCAAAGATGTGCAGGTTAGGGGGACTGGCCAGGCTAAATTGCTTAGTGTCCCAGGATGTGTGGGTTAGGGGGAATAGTGGGATAAATGCGTAGCGTTACAGGATAGGGCCTGGAAGGGATGCTCTGTCAGAGTCAGTACAGACTCGATGGGGCGAATGGCCTCCTTCTGCACCGTAGTGATTCTATGATTCAGACATCTAAAATTAAGACAAGACTGGGCCTGTCTGGATCCATCCGGATCTGTGTCCCAGTTCTGCCCATTCTGTTACGTACCTAACCATTCCACCATGTCCCTAATTCCCCGGAAATATTTCTCCTCCTCTTTTTCTGGGTTTGTGTCATCATAGCGAAGGAAGCAGATTCCGGCATTTGCCTGCAATTAATGGCAAACTCAATAAATACAACTGGTAATTACAGAGCAATGTACATACATACAAATTAGGAGTGTGCCACTCAGCCCCTTAAACTTTTCCACCATCAGTAAGATCGTGGCTGATCTGACTGTAACCTGAACCCCCACATTCTTGCCTAACCCTGATCACCTTTCACCCCCTTGCTGGTCAAGGATCTATCCAGCTCTGCCTTAAAAATATTCAAAGACTCTGCTCCTCAAAAGGCAGTGGAAGCAGAGTTCCAAAGACTCTCCATCCTCAGAGAAATTATTTTTCCTTTTCTGTCTTAAATGAGCAGTCCCTTATTTTTAAACAGTGACCCCTAGTTCTAGAGGTAAATCACCATGGTCTGAGAAGTTAATTCTCAACTCTGGAAAATCTCCTCATAATACACAAATTGCAAATTGTTCTGGGAGCTGTTTCAAGTTTCCCTTTGGGATTTGAGCAGCTCCGTTTTTACCATCGGCCATACCGGAACAAGAGAGAACTTGAAAATGGACTTCGGAGTCCTTGTTTATGAGTCACTTTTCAATTATTTGTTTCTGGGATGTGGGCATCGCTGGCTAGGCCAGCAATTTTTATCCACCTCAAGGGCAATTAGGGATGGGCAATAAATGCTGGCTAAGCCAACAATGCTGACAACCCTGAACAAATATTAAAAAGTGATTCATGAACAAAGACATCCAAGTCCCTTTGAAGTTTAATACTTCCCAGCCTCTCGCCATTTAATACTCTGTATTTCTGCGTTTCTATCAAATTGGATAACCTCACATTTCTCCACTTTCTATTCCACCTGCCAAATACTTGCTCACTCACTCAGCCTCTCCAAATCCCCTTTAAGCATCTATGTGCCCTCCTCACAATTCACAGTTCCACCTAGTTTTGTGTCCTCTGCAAACTTGGAAATATTACATTTAATCCCCACATCCAAATCACTGATACAGATTGTGAACAGCTGGGACCCAAGCATTGATCCATGCGGTAACCCGGCGAGTCGCAGCCTGCCAACCTGAGAATGGACCCTTTTATTCCTACTGGTTTCCGTCCATTCCCCAGTTCTCAATCCATACCATTATATTCCACAATCACACACATTCTAATTTTGTTTCCCAACCTCTTGCGTGGCACCTTATGCAAAGCTTTCTGAAAATCTAAATACACAACATCCACTGTTTCGCCCTCATCTATTCTGCGAGTTACATCCATAAAAAACTCCAACAGGTTTGTTAAACGTGATTTCCCTTTCATACATCCATGTTAACTCTGTCCAATCTTACCATTATTTAAGTGTCCTGCTATCACATCTTTTATTATAGATTCTAGTATCCTCCCTACAGCTGACATCAGGCTGACAGGTCCATAGTTCCCAATTTTCTCTCTCCCCTCTTTTATATAGTGGAGTACATTGCTACCTTCCAATCTGCAGGAACTATTCCAGCATCACTAGAATTTTCAAAGATGACCTCTAATGCACCCACTATCTCTACAGCCACCTCCTTCAACACTCCGGGATGCAGAATCTAGAACCTTCCTTTCTGCTGGGTATGACACCGGCCAATGGAGGGATTCTCCCTGATACCCACTGACATTTCCGCAGGCAACCTGCTGCTACACTGGGTCAGATGCTGTTCTGTTGTGAAGAGCAGACAATCTTAACCCATCTCTCAAGTTCAGCTCTTTTGCCCATGTTTGCATTAAGGGTTCAATGAAGGTTGGAGCCGAGTGGTTAAAGTGGCCATAGGTCAGTCGCTGCCTAACAACGGAGAACAGTACTGGTGGGGACGGGTCTGTCACTGTATAACACTGGGGTACAGTACTGGTGGGGACTGGTCTGTCACTGTATAACACTGGGGTACAGTACTGGTGGGGACGGGTCTGTCACTGTATAACGCTGGGGTACAGTACTGGTGGGGATGGGTCTGTCACTGTATAACACTGGGGTACAGTACTGGTGGGGATGGGCCAGTCGCTGTATAACACTGGGGTACAGCACTGGTGGGGACGGGTTTGTCACTGTATAACACTGGGGTACAGTACTGGTGGGGACGGGTCTGTCACTGTATAACACTGGGGTACAGTACTGGTGGGGACGGGTCTGTCACTGTATAACACTGGGGTACAGTACTGGTGGGGACTGGTCTGTCACTGTATAACACTGGGGTACAGTACTGGTGGGGACAGGTCTGTCACTGTATAACACTGGGCTACAGTACTGGTGGGGACGGGTCTGTCACTGTATAACACTGGGGTACAGTACTGGTGGGGACGGGTTTGTCACTGTATAACACTGGGGTACAGTACTGGTGGGGACGGGCCTGTCACTGTATAACATTGGGTACAGTACTGGTGGGGACGGGTCTGTCACTGTATAACACTGGGGTACAGTACTGGTGGGGACGGGCCTGTCACTGTATAACATTGGGTACAGTAGTGATGGGGACGGGTCTGTCACGGTGTAACACTGGGGTACAGTAGTGGTGGGGACGGGTCTGTCACTGTATAACACTGGGGTACAGTACTGGTGGGGACGGGTCTATTGCTGTATAACACTGGGGTACAGTACTGGTGGGGACGGGTTTGTCACTGTATAACACTGGGGTACAGTACTGGTGGGGACGGGCCTGTCACTGTATAACATTGGGTACAGTAGTGGTGGGGACGGGTCTGTCACGGTGTAACACTGGGGTACAGTACTGGTGGGGACGGGTTTGTCACTGTATAACAATGGGGTACAGTACTGGTGGGGACGGGTCTATTGCTGTATAACACTGGGGTACAGTACTGGTGGGGACGGGTTTGTCACTGTATAACACTGGGGTACAGTACTGGTGGGGACGGGCCTGTCACTGTATAACATTGGGTACAGTACTGGTGGGGACGGGTCTGTCACTGTATAACACTGGGGTACAGTACTGGTGGGGACGGGCCTGTCACTGTATAACATTGGGTACAGTACTGGTGGGGACGGGTCTGTCACTGTATAACACTGGGGTACAGTACTGGTGGGGACGGGTCTGTCACTGTATAACATTGGGTACAGTAGTGGTGGGGACGGGTCTGTCACGGTGTAACACTGGGGTACAGTAGTGGTGGGGACGGGTCTGTCACTGTATAACACTGGGGTACAGTACTGGTGGGGACGGGTCTGTCACTGTATAACACTGGGGTACAGGACTGGTGGGGACGGGTCTGCTGAGCAGGATAACTGCTCCTGGGAAAGCTCACCTTTGCGTAGCCGAAGTTGAAGTTGATCGCCTTTGCGTGGCCGATGTGGAGAATACCGTTGGGTTCTGGTGGAAATCTTGTTCGTACCTGAGTATAGAACAGAGATTTGTCTAACCAGTTGAATCAAATCTATCGTGGCCGTGTTTCTGGATGTCTCAATGTGTTTGTGCCCCATTAATTCCCATCAGCTGAGAAAGAATGGTCACACTCTTGCCCTGCTGTGTGGATGGGTGGAGGGCTTCTCAGTGAGAGGGACAGGGCGAGGTCTCTCGGGAAGAGAGTGGAACCTGGGGCTGAGAGAAACTCGGTTTATTCCAATTCTCAGAGAAAGAGAAGGAACTGCGAGGAACACAATAGAAATTGAAAGGAAAATGAATAAGGAAGATGTAGTACTGATGGACTCTCTAAATCACATCAATCTTTTTGCACCTGGTCAAACATGCAGACTCCACACTGATTCACTGCGATACTCCCATCAATGTCTATTCATCATGGAAGCAGCAGAGACCACAGGAGGGGCAATATTGGCAGGAAGTCTTTGAGATGCTGGTGATGCGATTCAAGGCGCTAGAATCCTGGAACCAATGGGACAGTCTGGTGTTCACCATCCAGAAGGAAGATTCCCTTCAGCACAATCATTCCACTGCCCAACCAGTCAGTGGTAAACCAGCCACTTTCCTCGATAAACTTAGTGTACAAGTTGGACAGAGTTACACAGGAGATGGTCACAACAATATTAATGCACAGAAGACAAGTGCACAATGAGACCTGACAATTGTACCTGCAGCCAGTGTGAAGATGGAGTTAACATGAAACCTCCACACGGCTGAACCCCGTGAACTGAGATGGCAGATTATCAGTTACAGCAAGATAGACCCAGGTAAACCATTGAAGAAATAGCAAAGATGTTTGGACAGTACGTTAACTGAAGCCTTGTTGGTGAGCATGGAAAAGGAACTGTGTGAGACTTGGATCTCTTGACAAAAAATACATTTCCAGACAAAAAAAACACCAGGGGATGATAGGAAGATATAGAGCAACTGGGAACGGAGTAAGGGGAATGGCTGAGGGGAATGGACAGCAGACAAGCTTGGGTGAGTGACAGAAAGCAACATACCTGGCCGCCTGTAATTTCTAGATGTTTCTGCAACAGGTCCATGGTGTGTGAAGTGACAGTGTAGCCATCAGTTTTATAATTCTCACCTAGAATTGAAAAGCAAAACAAATCACCACATTTTGTAGCTCAGGGCCAAACAATCTAGGTTTAAACAGGGTTAAATACCGATTTACAGGAAGTCTGCTCCCTCTGGAAGGCTACTGACACACAGAGTACAGAAAACCATTTCCTTCATTGCGTGTCTGCCTGCCCATTCATAGATCTAACACTAATCCCACTGCCCCCACTCTCTCCCCATAGCCCTGTATCAATCCCCAAACTAATCTCACTGCCCCCGCTCTCCCCTTAACCCTGTATCAATCCCCAAACTAATCCCACTGCCCCCACTCTCTCCCCATAGCCCTGTATCAATCCCCAAACTAATCTCACTGCCCCCGCTCTCCCCTTAACCCTGTATCAATCCCCAAACCAATCCCACTGCCCCGCTCTCCCTCCATAACCCCGTATCAATCCCCAAACTAATCCCACTGCCCCGCTCTCCCTCCATAACCCTGTATCAATCCCCAAAGTAATCCCACTGCCCCCGCACTCTCCCCATAGCCCTGTATCAATCCCCAAACTAATCCCACTGTCCCGCTCTCTCCCCATAGCCCTGTATCAATCCCCAAACTAATCCCACTGCCCCACTCTCTCCCCATAGCCCTGTATCAATCCCCAAACTAATCCCACTGCCCCGCTCTCCCCCCATAGCCCTGTATCAATCCCCAAACTAATCTCACTGCCCCCGCTCTCCCCTTAACCCTGTATCAATCCCCAAACTAATCCCACTGCCCCGCTCTCCCTCCATAACCCTGTATCAATCCCCAAACTAATCCCACTGCCCCACTCTCTCCCCATAGCCCTGTATCAATCCCCAAACTAATCCCACTGCCCCCGCTCTCCCCTTAACCCTGTATCAATCCCCAAACTAATCCCACTGCCCTGCTCTCCCTCCATAACCCTGTATCAATCCCCAAACTAATCCCACTGCCCCGCTCTCCCTCCATAGCCCTGTATCAATCCCCAAAGTAATCCCACTGCCCCCGCACTCTCCCCATAGCCCTATATCAATCCCCAAACTAATCCCACTGTCCCGCTCTCTCCCCATAGCCCTGTATCAATCCCCAAACTAATCCCACTGCCCCACTCTCTCCCCATAGCCCTGTATCAATCCCAAACTAATCCCACTGCCCCACTCTCTCCCCATAGCCCTGTATCAATCCCAAACTAATCCCACTGCCCCCACTCTCTCCCCATAGCCCTGTATCAATCCCAAACTAATCCCACTGCCCCCACTCTCTCCCCATAGCCCTGTATCAATCCCCAAACTAATCCGACTGCCCCACTCTCTCCCCATAGCCCTGTATCAATCCCCAAACTAATCCCACTGCCCCCACTCTCTCCCCATAGCCCTGTATCGATCCCAAACTAATCCCACTGCCCCCACTCTCTCCCCATAGCCCTGTATCAATCCCAAACTATTCCCACTGCCCCCACTCTCTCCCCATAGCCCTGTATCAATCCCAAACTAATCCCACTGCCCCCGCTCTCTCCCCATAGCCCTGTATCAATCCCAAACTAATCCCACTGCCCCCACTCTCTCCCCATAGCCCTGTATCAATCCCCAAACTAATCCCACTGCCCCGCTCTCTCCCCATAGCCCTGTACCAATCCCAAACTAATCCCACTGCCCCCACTCTTTCCCCATAGCCCTGTATCAATCCCAAACTAATCCCACTGCCCTCACTCTCTCCCCATAGCCCTGTATCAATCCCAAACTAATCTCACTGCCCCCACTCTCTCCCCATAGCCCTGTATCAATCCCAAACTAATCTCACTGCCCCCACTCTCTCCCCATAGCCCTGTATCAATCCCAACCTAATCCCACTGCCCCCACTCTCTCCCCGTAGCCCTGTATCTGTCCCCAAACTAATCTCACTGCCCCCACTCTCTCCCCATAGCCCTGTATCAATCCCAAACTAATATCACTGCCCCCGCTCTCTCCTCATTGCCCTGTATCAATCCCAAACTAATCCCACTGCCCTGCTCTCCTCATAGACCTGTATCAATCCTAAAATAATCCCACTGCCCTGCTCTCTCCATTGCCCCGTAGCAATCCCAAACTAATCCCACTGCCCTGCTCTCTCCCCATAGCCCTCCATCAATCCCACACTAATCTCATTACCCCAGCCCCTCCCCATATCTCTGTTACAATCCCCAAACTAATCCCACTGCCCCCGCTCTCTCCCCCATAGCCCTGTATCAATTCCAAACTAATCCCATGGTCCCCACGCTCCCCCCATTGCCCTGTATCAATCCCAAACTAATCCCACCGCCCCCGCTCTCTCCCCCATAGCCCTGTATCAATTCCACACTAATCCCATGGTCCCCACGCTCCCCCCATTGCCCTGTATCAATCCCAAACTAATCCCACTGCCCCCCTCACTCCCCATAGCCCTGTATCCATCCCAAACTAATCCCACTGCCCTGCTCCCTCCCCACAGCCCTGTATCAACCCTGTAGGGCGGCACGGTGGCAAGCAATGCTGCCTCACAGCGCCAGGAACCCGGGTTCGATTCCCAGCTTGGGTCACTGTCTGTGTAAGAGTTTGCACGTTCTCCCTATGTCTGCGTGGGTTTCCTCAGGGTGCTCTGGTTTCCTCCCACAGTCCAAAGATGTGTGGGCCAGGTGGATTGGCCATGCTAAATTGCCCCTTAGTGTCAGGGGGACTAGCTAGGGTAAATGCATGGGGTTGTGGGGATAGGGCTTGGGTGGGATTGTGGTCGGTGCAGACTCGATGGGCTGAACGGCCTCCTTCTGCACTGTAGGATTCTATGATTTGCCCCGATGCCCATCGATTCCAGTTTTGCTAGGGCTCCTTGATGTCACACTCAGTCGAATGCAGCCTTGATGTCAAGGGTTGTCACTCTCACCTCACCTCTGGAATTCAGCTCTTTTGTCCATGTTTGAACCAAGGCTGTAATGAGGTCAGGAGCTGAGTGACCCTGGCGAAACCCAAACTGGGCGTCACTGACCAGGTTATTGCTGAGCAGGTGCTGCTTGATAGCCCTGTCAATGACCCCTTCCATCACTTTACTGATGATCGAGAGTACATTGGGTTGGATTTGTCCTGCTTTTTGTGTATAGGACATACCTGGGCAATTTTCCACATTATCAGGTAGATGCCAGTGTTGTAACTGTACTGGAAGAGCTTGGCTAGGGGAGCGGCAAGTTCTGGAGAACAAGTCTTCAGTACTATTGCCGGAATGTTATCAGGACCCTTTGCCTTTGCAGGATCCAGTACCTCCAACCGTTTCTTGATATCACGTGGACTGAATCGAATTGGCTGGAGATGCTGGGGACCACTGGAGGAGGCGGAGATGGATCATCCACTCAGCACTTCTGGCTGAAGACTGCAGCGAATACTTCAACCTTATATTTTGCACTGATGTGCTGGGCTCCTCCATCATTGAGGATAGGGATATTTGTGGAGCCTCCTCTTCCAGTGAGTTAATTGTCCACCACTATTCTCGACTGGATGTGGCAGGACTGCAGAGCTTAGATCTGATCCGTTGGTTGTGGGATCGCTTAGCTCTGTCTATCGCTTGCTGTTTTTGCCGTTTGGCATGCAAGTAGTCCTGTTTGGTAGCTTCACCAGGTTGACACCTCATTTTTAGGTATGCCTGGTGCTGCTCCCAGCATGCCCTCCTGCACTGTACATTGAACCAGGGTTGATCCCCTGGCTTGGTGTAATGGTCGAGTGGGGGATGTGCCGGGCCATGACGCTGCAGATTGTGCTGGAGTACAGTTCCGCTGCTGATGGCCCACAGCGCCTCCTGGATGCCCAGTCTCGAGTTGCTAGATCGGTTCAAAGTCTGTTCCATTTGGGACAGTGCCATTGTGTTGTGTGACAGTGCCACACAACACAACGGAGGTTATTCTCAATGTGAAGGAAGGACTTTGTCTCCACAAGGACTATGCGGTGGTCACTCTTACTGATACTGTAATGGACAGATGCATCTGCAGCCGGCAGATTGGTAAGGATGAGGTCAACTATGTTATTTCCTCTTGTTTGATTTAATTTGTTCTGAAATTTTGGTTGCACAGTTAAAGTTAATTTTTTACTAAAGAGAAAGGAATGATAATTTTATGTCGGTAATGGGCAGTAACTGGAGATGGACTTGTATTTCTATAGAGGAACAGACTGAAAGTGTGACTGTTGCGTTCAGTGCTGCCTGTATGTAACATGTATAAAGAAAAGCTTTTTAAAGTGTAAAGATAGGTTCCAGTTCTACCCTGGCTTTCTACAATATAACAAGCACCATTACTCACCGGGTTTATGAAACTTTATTGCCTCTCCACGCAGCTGTTCCATGAGAGAGGCCACCTCCACCTTCACTTCACCTGCAAGCAACCAAAGAGGGAAAACAAATCTTTATATTTCCGGCTGGTTTAGTCTGCAACAAGTTTACTGGGAGGAGGAGGGCATTCAGACATCAAGCCTAGAAGGAAAGGTTTCATTTTGATAGATTAGCCCAGTAAATTGAAAGATGTACAGTTAATACCACTTAGCAGCAAAAAAGGAAAGTCACAAAAGATCAAAGAAAATTACAGCACAGGAACAGGCCCTTCGGCCCCTCCAAGCCTGCACCGACCGTGCTGCCCGACTGAACTAAAACCCCCGACCCTTCCGGGGACCGTATCCCTCTATTCCCATCCGAAATACAAGTTCTTCAATGGCAAAAGCAGTTTCACTGCGGAATTACAGAGTAACACCGTGACAATACAGAGTCTATCACTTATTGTTTGAATAAATACTCTTGGAGGACAGGCTGGCAGCTACTCCAGGCTGTAAACAGAGTTTCAAATTGGACCTTGTTATCCTCTGCTTTATTCATCAGCCTCATCAACCCACAGAGATCAGTAACACTAAACTAAAACATATTGATTAAATGCTGGAACACAGACAGTAGCTCACCATTATATGTAGATTCATCCTTGCTTGCTGTTGTCACTCTTGATGCTTTTTGCTTTGGGGTCTACAATGAATGAAAAATGTTCTGAATGAGATACCAAACTCTCTGTTGTAGCAGTGGTTCAGGACTGAAGAACTCACAGGCATCCCTCCCTGGGGGGTGGGAGAAAAGGGGGGGGGGAGAAAAGGGGGGGGGGTGGGAGAAAAGGGGGGGGGTGGGAGAAAAGGGGGGGGGGTGGGAGAAAAGGGGGGGGGGGTGGGAGAAAAGGGGGGGGTGGGAGAAAAGGGGGGGGGGGTGGGAGAAAAGGGGGGGGGTGGGAGAAAAGGGGGGGGTGGGAGAAAAGGGGGGGGGGTGGGAGAAAAGGGGGGGGGGTGGGAGAAAAGGGGGGGGGTGGGAGAAAAGGGGGGGGTGGGAGAAAAGGGGGGGTGGGAGAAAAGGGGGGGGGGAGAAAAGGGGGGGGTGGGAGAAAAGGGGGGGGGTGGGAGAAAAGGGGGGGGGTGGGAGAAAAGGGGGGGGTGGGAGAAAAGGGGGGGTGGGAGAAAAGGGGGGGTGGGTGGATGGGGGGGGGGGGGGGGTGGGTGGATGGGGGTGGGGGGGGGGGGGGGGGTAATGAGCCGGATTGTACAGTTGTTACTGATGGTTAAAGCGTCAGTATTCACTGTAATTACTCTTCTGAAACCAACTGCAACTTTCGGTGTCTGCAGGGGTAAGTTAGTGCAGATATCCAGAAGCTGCTGTGATTCCTGCCCCTCCATATTCTCACTGATGGACATCAATCCCAAATCACTGACATGATGTGAACTTCCAACTTTTACCAGTCTTCCTGTAAAAGTCCTTGAAAAAGTCACAGCTGGCTGAATCCAGTGTGACTCAATGTTTAACAGCATTCCAAGTTGCTAATTACTGCTGAACCACCACTCTGGCCCTGAAACATTATATTCATGTTTGCAAAATGTGAAGTGTTTCCATTTCACGCTAAAAAAAAATCAGTTTTAATAATGATCAAGTTTATAGAACATAGAACATTACAGCGCAGTACAGGCCCTTCGGCCCTCGATGTTGCGCCGACCTGTGAAACCAATCTAAAGCCCATCTAACCTACACTATTCCAATATCATCCATATGTTTATCCAATAACCATTTGAATGCTCTTAATGTTGACGAATCCACTACTGCTGCAGGCAGGGCATTCCACGCCCTTACTACTCTCTGAGTGAAGAACCTACCTCTGACATCTGTCCTATATCTATCACCCCTCAATTTAAAGCTATGTCCCCTTGTGCTAGCCATCACCATCCGAGGAAAAAGGCTCTCACTATCCACCCTATCTAATCCTCTGATCATCTTGTATGCCTCTATTAAGTCACCTCTTAACCTTCTTCTCTCTAACGAAAACAACCTCAAGCCCCTCAGCCTTTCCTCATACGATTTTCCCACCATACCAGGCAACATCCTGGTAAATCTCCTCTGCACCCTTTCCAACACTTCCACATCTTTCCTATAATACGGCGACCAGAACTGTACGCAATGCTCCAAATGCAGCCGCACCAGAGTTTTGTACAGTTGCAGCATGACCTCCTGGCTCCGAAACTTAATCCCTCTACCAATAAACGCTAACACACCGTACAACTTCTTAACAACCCTATCAACCTGGGTGCCAACTTTCAGGGATCTATGCACATGGACACCCAGATCCCTCTGTTCATCCACACTACCAAGTATCTTACCATTAGCCCAGTACTCTGTATTCCTGTTACTCCTTCCAAAGTGAATCACCTCACACTTTTCCGCATTAAACTCCATTTGCCACCTCTCAGCCCAGCTCTGCAGCTTATCTATGTCCTTCTGTATCCTGCCACTTCCCTCCGCACTGTCTACAACTCCACCGACTTTAGTGTCATCCGCAAATTTACTAATCCATCCTTCCACGCCCTCATCCAGGTCATTAATGAAAATGACAAACAGCAGTGGCCCCAAAACAGATCCTTGCGGTACACCACTAGTAACTGAACTCCAGGATGAATATTTCCCATCAACCACCACCCTCTGTTTTCTTCCAGCTAGCCAATTCCCGATCCAAACCACTAAATCACCCTCAATCCCATGTGTCCGTATTTTCTGCAAAAGCTTACCATGGGGAACCTTATCAAACGCTTTGCTGAAATCCATATACACATCAACCGCTTTATCCTCATCCACCACTTTGGTCACCTTCTCAAAGAATCCAATAAGGTTTGTGAGGCACGACCTACCCTTCACAAAACCGTGCTGACTATCCCTAATCAAATTATTCCTTTCCAGGTGATTATAAATCCTATCTCTTATAATCCTTTCCAATACTTTGCCCACAACAGAAGTAAGGCTCACCGGTCTATAATTACCAGGGTTGTCCCTACTCCCCTTCTTGAACAAGGGGACAACATTTGCTATCCTCCAGTCTTCTGGCACTGTTCCTGTAGACAATGACGACATAGAGATCAAAGCCAAAGGCTCTGCAATCTCCTCTCCAGCCTCCCAGAGAATCCTAGGATAAATCCCATCCGGCCCAGGGGACTTATCTATTTTTACCCTTTCCAGAATTGCTAACACCTCCTCCTTATGAACATCAATCCCATCCAGTCCAACAGCCTGCATCTCAGTACTCCCCTCGACAACACTGTCCCTCTCCTGTGTGAATACTGACGAAAAATATTCATTTAGTGCCTCTCCTATCTCTTCAGACGCCACACACAACTTCCCACTACTGTCCTTGACTGGCCCTAATCTTACCCTAGTCATTCTTTTACTCCTGACATACCTATAGAAAGCTTTAGGGTTTTCCTTGATCCTACCTGCCAAAGACTTCTCATGTCCCCTCCTGGCTCTTCTTAACTTTTTCTTTAGGTCCTTCCTGGCTAACTTGTAACTCTCAAGTGCCCTAACTGAGCCTTCACGTCTCATCTTAACATAAGTCTCCTTCTTCCTCTTCACAAGAGATTCAACCTCCTTAGTAAACCACGGTTCCCTCGCTCGACCACTTCCTCCTGCCTGACAGGTACATACTTATCAAGGGCACGTAGTAGCTGTTCCTTGAACAAGTTCCACATTACAATTGTGCCCATCCCCTGCAATTTCCTTCCCCAACCTATGCCAGCTAAATCTCGCCTAATCGCATCATAATTTCCTTTCCCCCAGCTATAACTCTGGCCCTTTGGTATATACCTATCCTTTTCCATTGCTAAGGTAAACGTAATCGAATTGTGGTCACTGTCACCAAAGTGCTCACCTACCTCCAAATCTAACACCTGGTCTGGTTCATTACCCAGTACCAAATCCAATGTGGCCTCGCCTCTTGTTGGCCTATCCACATACTGTGTCAGAAAACCCTCCTGCACACATTGGATAAAAACTGACCGCTCTAAAGTACTCGAACTACAGCTTTTCCAGTCAATATTTGTAAAGTTAAAGTCCCCCAGTACAACTACCCTGTTACTTTCGCTCCTATCCAGAATCATGTTTGCAATCTTTTCCTCTACATCTCTGGAACTTTTCGGAGGTCTATAAAAAACTCCCAACAGGGTGATCTCTCCTTTCCTGTTTCTAACCTCAGCCCAAACTACCTCAGTAGACGAGACCTCATCAAATGTCCTTTCTGCCGCCGTAATACTGTCCTTGACTAACAATGATGTGGAGATGCCGGCGTTGGACTGGGGTGAACACGGTAAGAAGTCTCACAACACCAGGTTAAAGTCCAACAGGTTTATTTGATAGCAAATACCATAAGCTTTCGGAGCACTGCTCCTTCGTCCTCCTGACGAAGGAGCAGTGCTCCGAAAGCTTATGGTATTTGCTACCAAATAAACCTGTTGGACTTTAACCTGGTGTTGTGAGACTTCTTGATTAACAATGCCACACCTCCCCCTCTTTTACCACCTTCCCTGCACTTACTGAAACATCTAAACCCTGGAACCTGCAACAACCATTCCTGTCCCTGCTCTATCCATGTCTCCGAGATGGCCACATCGAAATCCCAGGTACCAACCCATGCTGCAAGCTCACCCACCTTATTCCGGATGCTCCTGGCGTTGAAGTATACACACTTCAAACTGCCTTCCTGCCTGCCAGTACACTCCTGCGACTCTGAAACCTCATCCATGACCTCACTACTCTCAACGTCCTGCACACCGGAGCTACAATTCAGGTTCCCACCCCCCTGCTGAATTAGTTTAAACCCTCCCGAAGAGCATTAGCAAATTTCCCCCCCAAGATATTGGTACCCCTCTGATTCAGGTGCAGACCATTCTGTTTGTAGAGGTCCCACCTACCCCAGAAAGAGCCCCAATTGTCCAGGTATCTGAATCCCTCCCTCCTGCACCATCTCTGTAACCACGTCTTCAACTGCTCTCTCTCCCTATTCCTCTCCTCACTATCACGTGGCACGGGTAACAAACCAGAGATAACAACTCTGTTTGTTCTTGCCCTAAGCTTCCACCCTAACTCCCTGAATTTCTGCCTTACATCCCCATCCCTCTTCCTACCTATGTCTTGAGTGCCTCTGTGAACCACAACTTGGGGCTGGTCCCCCTCCCCCTTAAGTTTAAGGCTGGTTTATATTTCAACTTTGACTTAATCCCAGTGCATGTCCCAAATGACGTTGTTTTTTGTCAAAGTATAAAGAGTGAATGAAAAAAACCTGTTCACTGCCTCCTGCTTTGCTGCTGGAGAATGTTTCTTGGTTGCTTTGTTGGAATCACTGTTTCTGGGATCCCCGGGAGCTGGGGCCACAATAAAACTGACATTGGGAAAAAGCAAATCTTTACCACAGAGATCGCTAAGATTTTGGGGGGAAATGTTCTGTGAGATCAGTGCAGAACACAATCACAATGCAGCTGAGGGGAAATCTGGGCCAAAAGAGTACTCTTTAAAAGCAGTCACTGTTGCACTGTAGGAGATTTCGGAGTTAATTAACACAGCAATCTCCCAAAAACAGCAACATGATAAATGAGAATCTGTCTTCAGATGTTGCTTCAGGGATAAATATTGACCTAGAACACAAGACTGAAATTGCACCATGGGAGTTATTGCACATGCCTGAGAGGGTAAAAGCAATCTTAATTTTACTAGGATGCTACCGGGACTTGATGGATTGAGTTATGAGGAGAGGCTGGATAGACTGGGACTTTTTTCTCTGGAGCGTAGGAGGCTGAGGGGTGATCTTATAGAGATCTATAAAATAATGAGGGGCATAGATCAGCTAGGTAGTCAATATCTTTTCCCAAAGGTAGGGGAGTCTAAAACTAGAGGGCATAGGTTTAAGGTGAGAGGGGAGAGATACAAAAGTGTCCAGAGGGGAAATTTTTTCACACAGAGGGTGGTGAGTATCTGGAACAAGTTGCCAGAGGTAGTAGTAGAGGCGGGTACAATTTTGTCTTTTAAAAAGCATGTAGATAGTTATGTGGGTACGATGGGTATAGAGAGATATGGGCAAAATGAAGGCAATTGGGACTAGCTTATGGGTTTAAAAAAAAGGGCGGCATGGACAAGTTGGGCCAAAGGGCCTGTTCCATGCTGTAAACCTCTGACTCTAACTGATTCATCAAAAGATTGACCCTCCGACAGTGCCGCACTCCCTCGGCACTGACCCTCTGACAGTGCGGCACTCCCTCAGCACTGACCCTCTGACAGTGCGGCACTCCCTCAGCACTGACTCTCTGACAGTGCGGCACTCCCTCAGCACTGACTCTCTGACAGTGCCGCACTCCCTCAGCACTGACCCTCTGACAGTGCGGCACTCCCTCAGCACTGACCCTCTGACAGTGCGGCACTCCCTCAGCACTGACTCTCTGACAGTGCGGCACTCCCTCAGCACTGACTCTCTGACAGTGCCGCACTCCCTCAGCACTGACCCTCTGACAGTGCGGCACTCCCTCAGCACTGACAATGCCTCCCTCAGTGCTGCAGAGTATCAGATGAGATTATTGCTCAAATCTCTGTAATTGGGATTCAAATGCAAATTTTCTGAATCACGGATAACAAATGCAACTTCTTTATATAACAGAGACCGGCTCAGACTGGAGATGTTTCGGTTTGCATGCCACGGTTATGGATGAGGTAGTGAGTTAGACCCTTAGACATTGGGAGAAATGAGAGGAAACCTTCTTTAAAATCTGCAAACCGAGTGAACGACTTTCAATGCTGTACTTCATCAAAGGGCGTTATGTCCTGCATACTGGACACCTTTCAAAGGGATAGCAATAAGCTGCATTCAGTTTAAGATTTAATTAACCTGATTTCAATGTAAAGTCTTGGGTGCAAGCTTCATTCATACTGAGGATTGAGATATTAGCGCTGGAAACTTAAACAAAGTGAATAATAACCACATCGGCCACACCAATTAAACAAGGCTCTTAATTGAAGTGATAAAGTTAACAACCATCACATTGCAGGCACCTTTGTGGCATTTTGACAACTTGGTGACTGGGTGACAAGTTCCACCAGCCTTTCTTTATCATGCAATATGGTCAAGTGTTTAAGATGCGTATGCGGGAGTTGTTGTATGTCTGTGCCGATTAACTTCCGATTCCTCTTTCGCCCCAGCTGAAACCCTGACCTGGGGAATACTTCGGGATGATGTTCAGTGACACCCAACACCCATTTTCTTTGAACCTATGCCAAAGGGCCTTCAGCAGTTCATAGCAGCTGTTCACTACCACCTTCTCAAGGACAATTAGGGATGGGCTACAAATACTGATCTATCCAGTGGTGCTCACACCCCATTTAAAAAACCTCTTTCCCATCTGCAGATAAAATCACAGCCAGACTATTACACACAGCAGCTTCAGCAACAGTTCACACATCTCACAACGCCATTGCGAATATGAAGCAATCAAACCTTTGGCTTCTTTTCTAGGTCAGCTTCAGTCTTTGGACCCAGTAAATTCAGAACCTGAAAGGTGAAACATAGATATCAAAACTTATTTACCAAGGAACAATTTAAACAACTAAGTCAGGATACTTACCCCAAGACACACTGTTAGCTTATATTTAAACTAAAGTTTGGAGAAGACAGCTGGCTGAGGTAATATATTGGGAAACGGGTAGAGTATGAGTTTAAAATGAGGACGTACAAGTCATTATATTTCTACTTTCTTGGAGCAGATGGCAACATATTCAATTCTTCGAGAATGGCCTGTTTCTGTGTTCTAATAAAATTTAATTGCTGCGTTCTGTTGGGTAGCAGAGTCTGCTTTTAGCAAGTTAAGACCTGGATTTTTGTCAGTATTTGCAGTAGGTCCCCAAGAGTAATGATATTTGCAGCAGGTACACGCTGCATGCCTGTACTTGCACAAGGTCCTTCCCACAGCAGAGGGTGAGATCTATTCATGGCCAGTTACTATGCACTGTAGACGTTTACTTACATGAAGAGTGAGCCAGTAGCTCACAGAGATGAGAAGTCCATTACTGGCTCCATACCAGTCACAAGATCCTGTCACAAATCTACTGAGTCTTTCCAAAGACTTTTTTTCATCTGCTTTCTAAAGTTAATGTTGATTAGTTTCTGAATTATTGTACAGGCAGTGAGAGGAGAATCAGGTTGCTCTCCCCGTCAAACTCTCTCTTAGTTGTCAGCTGTGACTCAGTAAATTCTCACTCTCTCTCCTGAGTCAGAAAGCTGTGGGTTCAAAACCCACTCCAGCAACATTATGCAGAGTGACAGAAGTCTCACTTCAGTGAAGCTTTTGCACTGTCCAGAGATGCCAGCTTCCAGAGGAGACACTTCACTGAAGGCCCGTTTGAACACAAGGTGAATAGTTCAAAGCTCTCACTGACAAGAACATTGTGCTGCACTTACCTGTAGATCCACTTCATTCTTGATAATCTTCCCATCTGCCCACTTCAGTTTATTTCTCACTTCACCTGGAAGAGACAGATGTGACATTAAAAAGCCCCAAACATTAACCCCCGACTCTCAAAACTCAACATCCAGCAACTCAGTTCTTTTGAAAGAGCTGTCTCCTCCAATCAGTCAGAACCATACATTTTAACAGCATAGCAGGCCATTCAGCCCGCAGTACTGCCTTCTTTGAAACAGTTATTCAATTAGTCCCACTCACCCTGCTCGTTTCCCTTAACCGTGAAAACTTGTCCTTTCAAACCCTAATTCAATTTACGTTGGAAAGTTATACGATATGCTTCCAGGCAGCACATTACAGATCACTAATTAAAAACACGTCTCCTCATTCTCTCCTGTTCTGTGGCCATTCTGTAAGTGACCAAACTCCCAGAACCCTATCAATGCCAATAGGATGCTGACATTTTCAGAACAGCAATGAATCATTTCCCTCCTTTCTTGTGGGGACACATCTCAGTGTTTTGACAGATGGGGCAGGGAGGTCAGTGGTGTTTGTGAAAAGTGCCTCAACATTAAGGAGCTTTGTAACAGCATTTGACAAAGTTTCCTGTGTGACTTTAAGGTGACAGACCAAAACAGCAAAACTTGGCAGTAACCTCGCCCTGCTTTTAAAACATTGCTGATGGAGTGTGAGCCTGGCTGTCAAATCTGACATTTATTATCCGTCCTGAGTCACCTAGAGAGGGCAATGCTGATGGGTCTTCCTGATTCATTGCACTTTGATCTAACAGAATGTTACCCTGACTAATTCAGAAGGCTGTTCTGAAAGCAGACCTGGTAACAATGGCACTTGTGGCGTTATTGAATCAGCTGGTGTTTTCTGACAATCTAAAAGCCACATGGCCACTTTTACTTTACATTTCCAGATTTTAGAAAAACAATTCTGTTGTCAAACCATCAGGAGGAATGAAAACTCACATTTTCAGGATTTTTAGACCAAGCCTTTAGATTACTGGATTCTGAAATTCCAGAATCATGTCCCATCGCTGAAGGTCACAGGCCCACATTCCCCTATCCTTAAAATAAACCGGCAAATTCCTGCCTTGGAGTTACAGTTATACACTGGATATGGGGGCGGGATGGGGTCAGGAAGAGTGGGCCGAGTGGAATTTCCTTGCTTCCTTCGTGTAAAACTCACCCATTAACAGCCCCATGTTAAAGCGATAACGGTCCAGCATTATCTGGTTCCTATACTTGCAGACAGCTGCTTCAACCTAGGGAGGACACAAAGAGAATGGTTAGAGGCACTCCAATGTCATTTCATTTATACTGTGAACACTAAATTATTAATATCCTCAACACCATCAATAACTTTCCTTAAAAGAAAAATAAATTCCATGTTGGGGTGGCCTGTGTGCACAACACAGAGAACCCAGACAACTCACCTCTTGGAATTCTTAGCTGCTCTTTGAGCTGTTTGACCTTTGATACCTGCGGAGTATTTGGAAAGGGGGATGTCCTTGACACTGCCAGACAAACTCAAAACGCCAAGTGTTCTTACTATCGGAAGCGTGAGAAAAACAGGAATTATTTCTTATTCTTACGCGGAATGTGTGTGCCACTGGCTAGGGGCAACACTTACTGCCCATCCTTAATTACCCTCGAGAAGGTGATGGTGAGCTGCCTTCTAGAAACGCTGCAGTGTAGATACACTCACAGTGCCATTAGGGAGGGAGCTCCAGGATTGTGACCCAGCGACAGTAAAAGAATGGCAATATATTTCTAAGTCAGAATGGTGTACATCTTGGAGGGAACTTCCAGGTATCTGCTGCCCTAGTCCGTCTAGGTAGTAGTGGTTGTAGGATTGGAAGATGCTGTGGAAGGAAGCTTGTTAAGTTGCTGCAGTGCACCTTGTTTATAGTAGATAAGGCTGCCACTGCACATCACTGGTGGAGGGAGTGAATGTTTAAGGTGGTGGATGGGGTAGCAAATCAAGCGGGTTGATTTTTCCTGGATGGTGTTGAGCTTCTTGAGTGTTGTTGGAGCTGCACCCATCCAGGCAAGTGGGGAGTATTCCATCACACTCCTGACTTGTGCCGTGTAGATGGTGGACAGGCTTTGGGGAGTCAGGAGGTGAGTTACTCACCCGCAGGATTCCCAGCCTCTGACCTGCTCTTGTAGCCACTGTATTTATATGGCTTGTCCAGTTCCGTTTCTGGTCAATAGTAACCCCCAGGATGTTGACGGTGGGGGATTCAGTGATGATAATGCCATCGAATGTCAAGAGGCGATGGTTAGATTCTCTCTTTTTGCAGATGGTCATTCCCTGGACAATCTCCAGCCCAAGCTTGGAGATTATCCAGGTCTTGCTGCATTTGAACATGGACTGCTTCAGTATCCGAGGAGTCTCAAATGGTGCTGAACGTTGTGCAATCATCGACGAACATCCCCACCTCTGACCTTATGTTCAAAGGAAGGTCATTGATGAAGCAGCTGAAAATAGTTGGGCCTCGGACACTAACCCTGAGGATCTCCTGCAGTGATGTCCTGGAGCTGAGATAATTGACCTCCAATCACCACAACCATCTTCCTTTGTGCCGGGTATGATTCCAACCAGCGGAGAGCTTTCCCCCTGAATCTCATTTACTCCAGTTTTGCTGGGGTTCCTTGATCCCACAGTCAGTCAAATGCAACCTTGATGTCAAGAGCTGTCACTCTCACCTCTGGCCTCAGCTCTTTTCTCCATGTTTGAACTGGGCATTTGGAAGGCAGTGGTATAATCAGACAAAGTCAGCGTGGATTTACAAAAGGGAAATCGTGCTTGACGAATCTATTGGAATTTTTGAAGATGTAACTAATGGAGTTGACCGAGGAGAACCAGTGCATGTGGTTTATTTAGATTTTCAACAAGGTCTCACATAACAGGCTACTATGTAAAATTAACGCACCTGGATTGCAGGTAATGTCGAGATGGATAGAAAACTGGTTAGCAGATAAGAAGCAAACAGTTGGCATAAATGGGTATTTTTCCGATTGGCAGTCAGTGACTAGTGGGGTTCCGCAGGGATCTGTACGAGGACCCCAACTGTTGACAAATAATTTGGAAAATGGAACTGAATGCATTATCTCCAAATTTGCAGATGATACAAAGTTGGGTGGGAGGGTGAGCTGTGAGGAGGATGCAAAGATGCTTCAGCGTGATTTGGACAGGCTGAGTGTGTGGGTATCTGCATGGCAGATGCAGTATAATGTGGATAAATGTGAGGTTATCCACTTTGGTAGCAATAATAGGATGACAGATTATTACTTGAATGGGTATAAATTGAGAGAGGTGGATACTCAACGAGACCTCGGAGCCCTTGTGCACCAGTCGCTGAAAGTAAGCGCGCAGGTACAGCAGGCAGTAAAGAAGGCAAATGGTATGTTGGCCTTCATAGCGAGAGGATTTGAGTATAGAGATAGGGATGTTTTGCTACAATTGTATAGGACATTGGTGAGGCCACACCTGGGGTATTGTGTGCCGTTTTGGTCTCCTTATCTGAGGAAGGATGTCCTTGCTATAGAGGGAGCACAGTGAAGGTTTACCAGGCTGATTCCTGGGAGGGCAGGTCTGCCATATGAGGAGAGACCAAGTCTGTTAGGATTATATTCACTGGAGTTTAGAAGAGTGAGAGGAGATCTCATAGAAATTTATAAAATTCTAACAGGGTAGATTCAGAAAGAATGTTCCCAATGGTGGGGGAGTCCAGAACTAGGGGTCCTAGATTGAGGAAAAGGGGTAAACCTTTTAGGACTGAGGTGAGGAGAAATTTCTTCACCCAGAGGGTGGTGAATGTGTGGAATTCACTCCCACAGAATGTAATTGAGGCCAAAACGTTGTGTGATTTCAAGAAGAAATTAGATATAGCTCTTGTGGCTAAAGGGATCAGAGGATTATTGGGGGGGAAGAGAGAGAGGGAGAATCAGGACATTGATTTTGATGACCAGCTATGATCAAAATGAATGGCGGAGCAAGCTCAAAGAGCCGAATGGCCTCCTCCTGCTTCTAGTTTCTATGAACCAATGAGGTCAAGAAGCGAGTGCTCCTGGTGGAACCCACACTGTCAGTGAGCAGGTTATTGCAATATCAGTGCCATTCGGTAGTGCTGTTACTGACCCCTTGCGTCACTTTGCAAATGATTAAAAGAAGTCTGATGGGGCAGTAATTGGCAGTTTGATTTGTTCTGCTGCTCGAGGACAGGACCGACCCGGCCAATTTTCTATATTGTCAGGTGGGTGCCAGTGTTATAGCTGGACTGGAATAACTTGGCAATTGATATTCTCCAGTGTCAGTTCTCAGCTGCCCAGTGACATCCGCTCCATTCAGATCAGTTTAGGATCTAATCCAAACAACAGAGCAGACAGTCACACACCGAGCTGCTATAGCAAGGAGCTGATTATAGTCGGACTGAGGGAGAGTCACCCATCTCCTGGCATTTAAATCCGATTTAGGAAATGTCTTTGCAGCAGACAACACAACAAGCTGAATGCACTCACCGCTTCCTCAATCTGTTCTGGTGTCACCACAACTCCAATACCACATTCTCTCTCAAAATCTTCGCTGTCAATTGGATCCACCTGATGGTTTTTGATGTAATCTAGAGAAGCTAATTGAAGAAACAAAATGTTAAGTTTTTTTCTCCTAAATGAAGTAATCTCACTTGTTGACTGTTTACAGTAGGATTCAGATGTTTTGGATTGGTGAGTACAAAAGGAGAAATCAGAGTAGTGATTGAGAGGAAACAGAGGAAGAGAAACAGAAAACAAAGTAAGTAATGAAGATATTTTTAAAACCCCGATTAGTGTAATATTTAGGAAAACAATTAGGACACGTGGTAAGTCAAGCCAAGGCCAACAAGCACTGCATTCAATGCAAACTTGCATGCAAAGCATTAATCCCACAGATCACGCATCCTGTGCAATTACATTTTAGTACAAAACACCAGTGTCAGCCATGGTTCAGTGGGTGGCACACTAATCTCGCAGTTAAAAGGTCTGGTTTCAAGGCCCATTCCAGGCTTGAGCGCAAAGATCAAACCTCACACTCCAGCGCAGTGCTGAGGGAGTGCTGAATTGCTGGAGATGCTGTCTTTCAGATAAGCCGATACACCAAGAGAGTCCCAGCTGCCTGCCCTGGTGGATGTAAAAGATCGCATGCCACTATTTGGAAGGAGAGCAGGGGAGATGTCCTGGCCAATATTTTAATCCTCAAACATCATCACAATAAAGTTCCAGATGATCTGGTCATTATCACATTGCTGTTTGTGGGAGCTAGCTGCGCGCAATTGGCTGCCGTATTTCCAACATGACCACACATCAAGAAGCACGTCATGGAGACAGAGAGTCATAGAGGTTTACAGCATGGAAACAGGCCCTTCGGCCCAACTTGTCCATGCCGCCCACTTTTTACCATTAAGCTCATCCGAATTGCCCACGTTTGGCCCATATCCCTCTGTACCCATCTTACCCATGTAACTATCTAAATGCTTTTTAAAAGATAAAATTGTACCCACCTCTACTACTACCTCAAAAACAACCCTCTACACCCACCCTCTGTCTTCTGTCGTCAAGCCAATTTTGTATTGAATTGGCTACCTCACCCTGGATCCTGTGAGATTTAACCTCACCCAACAACCTGGAAAATCTCAGGAGGTCTGGCAGCATCTGTAAGGAGAGAAAAGAGCTGACGTTTCAAGTCCAGATGATCCTTTGTAGGACCCTTTGCATCTATTGTGTAATACCTCGTCAAAGGCCTTGCTAAAATCCATGTAGACAACATTAACTCCACTGCCCTCATCTACCTTCTTGGTTACCTCTTCAAAAAAACGCAATCAAATTCGTGAGACGTAATTTTCCACTCACAAAGCCATGCTGACAGTCCCTAATCAGTCCTTGTATCTCTAAATGCCTGTAGACCCTGTCTCTCAGAATTCCTTCTAACAACTTACCCACTACAGATGTTAGGCTCACCGTCTATAGTTCCCAGGCTTTTCCTTGCAGCCCTTTTTAAACAAAGGAACAACATTTGCCACCCTTCAATCTTCACCTGTGACTATCGATGATTCCAATTTCTCGGCTAGGGGACACGCAATTTCCTCTCTAGCCTCCCACAACGCCTTGGGATAGACTTCATCAGGTCCCGTGGATTTATCTACCTTGATACGCTTTAAGACTTCCAGCACCTCCTTCTCTGTAATATGTACACTGCTCAAAACATCACTATTTATTTCCCAAGTTCCCAAACATCCATGCTTTTCTCAACAGTAAATACCGATGAGAAACATTCATTTCGGATCTCATCCATCTCTTGTGGATCCCCACATAGATGACCTTGTTCTGGTGAAAAGCATCACATTTTAGGCAGAGTACTGGACAAAGTGTTAAAATCAGAAACTAACACATTAATTTAACAAACTTTGTCCAACTATGGGAGAAACCTGTGTTCCCATTAATCTTCACCCCAAGTACATAGAACATAGAACATAGAACATAGAACATTACAGCGCAGAACAGGCCCTTCGGCCCACGATGTTGCACCGACCAGTTAAAAAAAAAACTGTGACCCTCCAACCTAAACCAATTTCTTTTCGTCCATGAACCTATCTACGGATCTCTTAAACGCCCCCAAACTAGGCGCATTTACTACTGATGCTGGCAGGGCATTCCAATCCCTCACCACCCTCTGGGTAAAGAACCTACCCCTGACATCGGTTCTATAACTACCCCCCCTCAATTTAAAGCCATGCCCCCTCGTGCTGGATTTCTCCATCAGAGGAAAAAGGCTATCACTATCCACCCTATCTAAACCTCTAATCATCTTATATGTTTCAATAAGATCCCCTCTTAGCCGCCGCCTTTCCAGCGAAAACAATCCCAAATCCCTCAGCCTCTCCTCATAGGATCTCCCCTCCATACCAGGCAACATCCTGGTAAACCTCCTCTGCACCCTCTCCAAAGCCTCCACATCCTTCCTGTAATGTGGGGACCAGAACTGCACACAGTACTCCAAGTGCGGCCGCACCAGAGTTGTGTACAGTTGCAACATAACGCTACGACTCCTAAATTCAATCCCCCTACCAATAAACGCCAAGACACCATATGCCTTCTTAACAACCTTATCTACTTGATTCCCAACTTTCAGGGATCTATGCACACATACACCTAGATCCCTCTGCTCCTCCACACTATTCAAAGTCCTCCCGTTAGCCCTATACTCAACACATCTGTTATTCCTACCAAAGTGAATTACCTCACACTTCTCCGCATTAAACTCCATCCGCCACCTCTCGGCCCAACTTTGCAACCTGTCTAAGTCTTCCTGCAAACTACGACACCCTTCCTCACTGTCTACCACACCACCGACTTTGGTGTCATCAGCAAAGTGTCTTTGGTGACTTTGGTGTCATCAGCAAAGTAAAAAAGTAAAACTCAGCGTGGAGATGAAGAGAAATGGCAATTGGGAATAGAACATAGAACAGTACAGCACAATACAGGCCCTTCGGCCCTCGATGTTGTGCCGAGCTTTGTCCGAAACCAAGATCAAGCTATCCCACTCTCTATCATTCGGGTGTGCTCCATGTGCCTATCCAATAACCGCTTGAAAGTTCCTAAAGTGTCCGACTCCACTATCACTGCAGGCAGTCCATTCCACACCTCAACCACTCTCTGAGTAAAGAACCTACCTCGGACATCCCTCCTATATCTCCCACCATGAACCTTATAGTTATGCCCTCTCGTAACAGCTACATCCACCTGAAGAAATAGTCTCTGAACGTCCACTCTATCTATCCCCCTCATCATCTTATAAACCTCTATTAAGTCGCCTCTCATCCTCCTCCGCTCTAAAGAGAACAGCCCGAGCTCCCTCAACCTTTCCTCATAAGACCTACTCTCCAAACCAGGCAGCATCCTGGTAAATCTCCTCTGCACTCTTTCCAATGCTTCCACATCATTCTTAAAGTGAGGTGACCAGAACTGCACACACTGCCTGAAATATATTGCCTGAAACGCTAGACTCAGATTCAATAACTTTCCAAAGGGAAATGGATAAACACCTGCAAAGGAAACATTTCTAGAGCTATAGGGAAAGAGCAAGGGCAGCAAGATGAATTGTGTAGTTGTACCAAACAGCTAGCACAGGAATGATGGGCCGAATGGATTGCTCTTGTGCTATATTGATTCCATGATTTCATCCAGCCAGAATTGTAATGGATGGCCGAGCAGCATGAAGTCTGCACCTTTCCTATTTACATAAGAACATAAGAACTAGGAGCAGGAGTCGGCCATCTGGCCCCTTGAGCCTGTTCCGCCATTCAATATGATCATGGCTGATCTTTTCGTGGACTCAGCTCCACTTACCCGCCCGCTCACCATAACCCTTAATTCCTTTACTGTTCAAAAATCTATCTATCCTTGCCTTAAAAACATTCAATGAGGGAGCCTCAACTGCTTCACTGGGCAGGGAATTCCACAGATTCACAACTCTTTGTGTGAAGAAGTTCCTCCTCAACTCGGTCCTAAATCCGCTCCCCCTTATTTTGAGGCCATGCCCCCTAGTTCTAGTTACACCTGCCAGTGGAAACAACTTCCCTGCTTCTATCTTATCTATTCCCTTCATAATCTTATATGTTTCTATAAGATCGCCCCTCATTCTTCTGAATTTCAATGAGTATAGCCCCAGTCTACTCAGTCTCTCCTCATAAGCCAACCCTCTCAGCCCTGGAATCAACCTAGTGAATCTCCTCTGCACCCCCTCCAGTGCCAGTATATCTTTTCTCAAGTAAGGACACCAAAACTGTACACAGCACTCCAGGTGTGGCCTCACCAGCACCTAATACAGCTGCAACATAACCTCGCTGTTTTTAAACTCCATCCCTCTAGCAATGAAGGACAAAATTCCACTTGCCTTCTTAATTACCTGCTTCACCTGAAACCAACTTTTTGTGATTCATGCACAAGGACACCCAGGTCCCTCTGCACAGCAGCATGCTGCAATTTTTTACCATTTAAATAATAGTCCATTTTGCTGTTATTCCTACCAAAATGGATGATCTCACATTTACCAACATTGTACTCCACCTGCCAGACCCTTGCCCACTCACTTAGACAATCTATATCCCTTTGCAGACTTTCAGCGTCCTCTTATGTTTTTTTCCATAGTGCACAAAAGGATGCCATTTGGCCCACTGTGCTTGTGCTGGCCCTTTGAAACCATCCAATTAGTCCCACTTCCTCCTACTCTTTTATCATGTTCTTGCAATTCTTTTCCCTTTCAAGTATTTATCCAATTCCTGTGTGGCCTGGAAGGTAATATAGCTTCAACCACAGTCCACTGCAGAGTTTATTCTTCTATCTGAAGTCTAGGACACAAGAAGCTAATATTACAAGAAGTTGATTCGATACAGCATTTACTGGCTCTCCTGCAGATTGAATACCATAATTCCTGTGAACATCACAAAGCGTTTGATCGTGAACTGATTCTTGAGTCACTCCTCTGACAGAAATGCAGCAGCCAATCTATCCAGTACAGCTGGGAGATACATGATACGTCCATTGCCACGACAATGTTTAATTTTTTACTCCATTCTTAAAGTGACAAAGGAAATTCTCAGAATTGAGTGGGCAAACCCAAATCCATTCCTTGCTTGTTCCAGAACCCAAATTCAAAATCCAACAGAATCCAATTCATGGTTCCCACAAGAGAGACAAACAAGATCTAAGCTGACAAGATAAGGCGTTGCACCCAGCTTGGGCTTGATCTCACACTTGATGTTAGCCAAAAGGCTGAGAAGCGATAGTAATATTAGCTGCACGGTTAATTGTCATTGCACCAATTAGCTTTCTAATGAAGCCATTCATCTTATTTACTAAAGAAATTGGCAGTTGGGGGGCTGTCCTCACCACTGAGCTGCAGGTCCGAGTTCACTTCCTTGTTTGCAATGTACCTGACCAGGAAGGCCAGGTGTCCCTGGTCTTTGAGCCGAGTGGCTGCACTGTACAGAAGTGTGCCTGTCGCCTTGTCCAGAGTGGAACCCAAAATCGCCTGTGCCTGGAAAGAGAGAGAGAGAGAGCGCTATGAGGAGCTGGCAGGGGGTCTGGAAGATACATGGAGCCCACATCCCACTATTGCCCCCAGTCAATGACAAATTATTTCAGCTAATGGAAAACCAGAAATGATATTCCTGCAAAACACAGAAATTCAGCTCCTGATTGCAGTCAACACTGTCCTTGACTTCAACTCACACACAGCCCTGCGCTCAGCTTGCTAATCTCAGATTATTAGGATGGCTATTCCTTTACATCACTCATCCTAATATTCCCATTATTCTTCTGCCATTCAAATCCCACATTATCCAACAGATGGCCAATCACCCAACATTTCCATTAATTCCACTTCCTTTTCTCTTATCCTGTGAACATGAAGTCACTTTACTTGCACATCCAAAACCCCAAATTACCCCATCAAACACTCCCAGGACAGGTACAGCACGGGGTTAGATACAGAGTAAAGCTCCCTCTACACTGTCCCCATCAAACACTCCCAGGACAGGTACAGCACAGGGTTAGATACAGAGTAAAGCTCCCTCTACACTGTCCCCCATCAAACACTCCCAGGACAGGTACAGCACAGGGTTAGATACAGAGTAAAGCTCCCTCCACACTGTCCCCATCAAACACTCCCAGGACAGGTACAGCACGGGATTAGATACAGAGTAAAGCTCTCTCTACACTGTCCCCATCAAACACTCCTAGGACAGGTACAGCATGGGGTTAGATACAGCGTAAAGATGATAAAGGGAATCATTGACTGTTAGAACCATAGGAAATTACAGCACAGAAACAGGCCTTTTGGCTCTTCTTGTCTGTGCCGAACCATTTTTTGCCTAGTCCCACTGACCTGCACCTGGACCATATCCCCCACACCCCTCTCATCCATATACCTGTCCAAGTTTTTCTTAAATGTTAAAAGTGAGCCCGCATTCACCACTTCACCTGGCAGCTCATTCCACACTCCCACCACTCTGTGTGAAGAAGCCCCCCCTAATATTCCCTTTAAACTTTTCCCCCTTCACCCTTAACCCATGTCCTCTAGTTTTTTTCTCCCCTAGCCTCAGTGGAAAAAGCCTGCTTGCATTCACTCTATCTATACCCATCATAATTTTGTACACCTCTATCAAATCTCCCCTCATTCTTCTACGCGCCAGGGAATAAAGTCCTAACCTATTCAACCTTTCTCTGTAACTCAGCTTCTCAAGTCCCGGCAACATCCTTGTAATTCTTCTCTGCACTCTTTCAACCTTATTAATATCCTTCCTGTAATTAGGTGACCAAAACTGCACACAATACTCTAAATTCGGCCTCACCAATGTCTTATACAACCCTCACCGTAACATTCCAACTCTTATACTCAATACTTTGATTTATAAAGGCCAATGTACCAAAAGCCCTCTTTACGACCCTATCTACCTGTGACGCCACTTTTAGGGAATTATGTATCTGTATTCCCAAATCCCTCTGTTCTACTGCACTCTTCAGTGTCCTACCATTTATCTTGTATGCTCTACCTTGGTTTGTCCTTCCAAAGTGCAATACCTCACACTTGTCTGCATTAAACTCAATCTGCCATTTTTCAGCCCATTTTTCTAGTTGGTCCAAATCCCTCTGCAAGCTTTGAAAACTTTCCTCACTGTCCACTACACCTCCAATCTTTGTATCATCAGCAAACTTGCTGATCCAATTTACCACATTATCATCCAGATCATTGATATAGATGACAAACAACAATGGACCCAGCACTGATCCCTGTGGCACACCACGAGTCACAGGCCTCCACTCAGAGAAGCAATCCTCCACTACCACTCTCTGGCTCCTTCCACTGTCACGGGCATTCAGCCTTGGATCTTCAGGTAAGCGTTCTCCAAGGCGGCCTTCACGACACACGACAGCGCAGAGTTACTGAGCAGAAACTGATAGCCAGGTTCCGCACACATGAGGACGGCCTAAACCGGGATGTTGGATTTATGTCACATTATCAGTAACCCCCACAGCTTGCCTCCTGGACTTGCTGGCTATCCTGTCTGGAGACAATACACATCTCTTTAACCTGTGCTTAATGCTCCCTCCACCCACATTGTCTGTATCTTTAAGGTCTGGTTGGCTGTAGGGATTCGCATTCTAATCAGTATTCTGTAACTTGATTTTGTGTCTCTGTGCCCTGTTTGAGAGCAGATTTCCACTCCATCTGCCGAAGGAGCAGCGCTCCGAAAGTTAATGGTATTTGCTACCAAATAAACCTGTTGGACTTTAACCTGGTGTTGTTAAAACTCTTACTGTGTTCACCCCAGTCCAACGCCAGCATCTCCACATCATGACGTTCTTCCATTGAGCCAATGTCTAATCCAATTTACTACCTCTCCAGGTATACTTAGCGACTGAACCTTCCTAACTAACCTCCCATGTGGGACCTTGTCAAAGGCCTTACTCAAGTCCATGTAGACAACATCCACTGCCTTCCCTTCATCCACTTTCCTGGTAACCTCCTTGAAAAACTCTAATAGATTGGTTAAACATGACCTACCACGCACAAAGCCATGTTGACTCTCCCTAAGAAGTCCCTGTCTATCCAAATATTTGTAGATCCTATCTCTTAGTACTCCTTCCAATAATTTACCTACTACTGACGTTCAAACTTACCGGCCTATAATTTCCCGCATTACTTTTTGAGCCTTTTTAAAACAACGGAGCAACATGAGCTATCCTCCAATCATCCGGCACGTCACCCGTAGATACCGACATTTTAAATATATCTGCCAGGGCCCCTGCAATTTCAACACTAGTCTCCTTCAAGGTCCGAGGGAATACCCTGTCCGGTCCTGGGGATTTATCTACTCTGATTTGCCTCAAGACAGCAAGCACCTCCTCCCCTTTAATCTGTATAGGTTCCATGACCTCCCTACTTGTTTGCCTTATTTCCATAGACTCCATGCCAGTTTCCTTAGTAAATACGGATGCAAAAAACCCATTTAATATCTCCCCCATTTCTTTGGCTTCCATACATAGCCGACCACTCTGATCTTCAAGAGGACCAATTTTATCCCTTACTATCCTTTTGCTCTTAATATACCTGGAGAAGCTCTTAGGATTATCCTTCACCTTGTCTGCCAAAGCAACCTCATGTCGTCTTTTAGCCCTCCTGATTTCTTTCTTAAGTAGTTTCTTGCACTTTTTATACTCCTCAAGCATCTTATTTGCTCCCTGTTGCCTATACATGTCATACATCTCTCTCTTCTTCTTTATCAGAGTTCCAATATCCCTCGAGAACCAAGGTTCCTTATTCTTATTCACTTTGCCTTTAATCCTGACAGGAACATACAAACTTTGCACTCTCAAAATTTCTCCTTTGAAGGCCTCCCACTTACCAATCACATCCTTGCCAGAGAACAGCCTGTCCCAATCCACGCTTTTTAGATCCTTTCTCATTTCTTCAAATTTGGCCTTTTTCCAGTTTAGAACCTCAACCTGAGGACCAGATCTATCTTTATCCATGATCAAGTTGAAACTAATGGCGTTATGATCACTGGAACCAAAATGTTCCCCTACACACACTTCCGTCACTTGTCCTAACTCGTTTCCTAATAGATCTAATATTGCATCTTCTCTAGTTGGTACCTCTATATACTGATTTTGAAAATTTTCCTGAACACATTTTACAAACTCTAACCCGTCTAGACCTTGTTGAGTTATCGTACAAGTATTTTCATATTAAATGAATTTTTTTCACTCTTTCACAAGATGTGCTTGTCCTCTTTTTAGGTCAAACCAAACCAAGTAAACAAACTCAGATTAAATCAGGACAAAGTAAAAGGGGCAGCTCCCCAAAAAGGAGGGGGAACAGCCCGAACAGAAATCAAAGTACAAAGGAAACTTAAAAACATCAAATTAAAATGTGATTATTAGGGTCAATAATGCACCCCAACCCCTGCGGTGCCCAGCGGGTGCGGAAAGCGTCAACCGCGCCCGTGGACACCGCATGCTCCCTCTCCAGGGACACCTGGCCGCGAACGTAGCCGCGGTAGAGGGAAAGACAGTCAGGATGGACGGCCCCCTCGATCGCCCGCAGCCTGGACCGGTAAATGGCGCGTTTCGCCAGGCCCAGGAGCAGGATCACGAGGAGGTCGCCATCCCGACCCTCCCCTCTCCGCACCGGGTGTCCGTAGATCAGGAGCGTGGGACTGAAGTGCAGACAAAACATCAGCAAAAGGTTCTTTAGGAAAACATAAAGGGAGTGCAGCCTAAGACACACAACATAGACATGGTCCACGGACTCCTTTAGCTGGGTCAACATTTGTTGCCCATCCCTAATTGCCCTTCAACAACACAAAAACAGAAAATGCTAGAAATCCAGCACATCTGAAAGCATCTGTGGAGAAAGAATGGAGCCGAACGGCCCTTGAACTGAGTGGGCCATTTCAGAGGGCATTTAAGAGTCAACCACATTGCAGTGGATCTGGAGTTACATGTCGGCCAGACGAGATGGGGATGACAGATTTCCTTCCCTAAAGGACATTAATGAACCAGATAGGCTTTTCCGACAATGGTCCCGTAGTCATCATAAGATATTTAATTCCAGATTTTTACTGAATTCAAATTTCACCATCTGTCATGGTGAGATTTCAACCCGGGTCCCCAGAGCATTACCCTGGTCTCTGGATTACTAGCCCAGTAACAATACCACTGTGCCACAATCCAAAATCCAACAATTGGGAGATTTGGGCTGGTAATTATATTGCTCTCCAGAGATGATGCCATAACCTGATAAGTCCCTGAGCGCCCCCAGCCGCGTGGCGCTCCCTCAGAGTCGAGCCAGCCCCCTCCACGACATTCCCTCAGGGCCAAGCCCCCCTCGGCAGCTCCCTCAGGGCTGATCCCCCCCCCCCCCGGTACGTGGCACTCCCTCAGGGCCGAGCCCCCCCCAGCCGCTCCCTCAGGGCCGAGCCCCACCCCTCCCGGGGGGTGGGGGGTTGGCGGGGGGTTGGCGTGGGGCGGGGGGTGTTGGCGGGGGGTGGGGGGGTGTTGGCGGGGGGTGGGGGGGTGTTGGCGGGGGGTGGGGGGGTGTTGGCGGGGGGGTGGGGGGGTGTTGGCGGGGGGGTGGGGGGGTGTTGGCGGGGGGCGGGGGGGTTGGCAGGGGGGGTTGGCGGGGGAGCGGGTTGGCGGGGGAGTTGGCAGGGGGTGGGGGGCAGTTGGCAGGGGGCAGTTGGCGGGGGGTGGGGGGCAAGGGGCGGGGGGGTTGGTGGGGCGGTGGGGCGGGGGGGTTGGTGGGGCGGGGCGGTTGGTGGGTTGGGGGGGCGGGGCGGGCGGGATCCAGGACCCCCCTCACTAACAGCACACTGGGTGCACCTACAACCCGTGCAGCGGAGGCTCTCCCGCTCCCGCCCCCGGGCAATGCGGGTGAGACCGGCAGCTTTCCCTCCCTGAAGGCCCGGTCCGGCCGGGCTGAGCTCACCGGCCCCGGGCTCAGCGCCATCCCCAATCCCAGCACCGCCTTCCCGGGAGGAGAGAAGCTGAACCCCCGCTCCCACCTGCTCGATGGCCTGTGTCAGGAGGCCGCTCAGCCCCTCATTCCTCAGGGTTTCCCTCGCTTTCTGTTCGCTCAGGCCGATCCCACGGAGCAGCTCCAGGCCCGCCATTGCTGCAGCTCCGTCCCGGCACCGTCCAGCCAATCACAGCGAGCGGCACATCCGTCTGGCAGCGTCCAGCCAATCACAGTGAGCGACACATCCGCCCGGCACCGTCCAGCCAATCAAAGCGAGCGGCACATCCGTCTGGCAGCGTCCAGCCAATCACAGTGAGCGACACATCTAATCAATGCTGTGATTGGTCGGAGGGACAGCAGGCTCCACAATGATTCACCAATTGGAAAACTCGACTGTTGCATCAGCCTTTGGGCAGTTTCATCCAGTGGCCATTCTGCCCATCATGCCTGTGCTGGCCCACCGCCTGTTGCTCAGTGGCCATTCTGCCCATCGCGCCTGTGCTGGCCCACCGCCTGTCTGCTCAGTGGCCATTCTGCCCATCATGCCTGTGCTGGTCCACTGCCTGTCTGCTCAGTGGCCATTCTGCCCATCGAGCCTGCGCTGGCCCACCGCCTGTTGCTCAGTGGCCATTCTGCCCATCGTGCCTGTGCTGGCCCACCGCCTGTCTGCTCAGTGGCCATTCTGCCCATCGCGCCTGTGCTGGCCCACCACCTGTCTGCTCAGTGGCCATTCTGCCCATCATGCCTGTGCTGGTCCACTGCCTGTCTGCTCAGTGGCCATTCAGCCCATCATGGGGCGACATGGTGGTACAGTGGTTAGCACTGCTGCCTCATAGCTCCAGGGGCCTGAGTTCGATTCCCAGCTTGGGTCACTGTCTGCGTGGAGTTTGCACATTCTCCTTGTGTCTGCGTGGGTTTCCTCCGGGTGCTCCGGTTTCCTCCCACAGTCCAAAGATGTGCGGGTTAGGTTGATTGGCCATGCTAAATTGCCCCTTAGTGTCAGGGAATGTGTAGGTTAGAGGGATTAAGAACAAACAAAGAACAATACAGCACAGGAACAGGCCCTTCGGCCCTCCAAGCCTGCGCCGCTCATGTGCCCAACTAGACCATTCGTTTGCATCCCTCTATTCCTAGTCTGTTCATGTGGCTATCTAGATAAGTCTTAAATGATCCCAGCGTATCCGCCTCAATCACCTTGCTTGGCAGTGCATTCCAGGCCCCCACCACCCTCTGTGTAAAATACGTCCCAATGACATCTGTGTTGAACGTTGCCCCCCTCACCTTGAACCCGTAACCCCTTGTGTTTGTCACCTCCGACCTTGGGAAAAGCTTCCCACTGTTCACTCTATCTATGCCCTTCATAATTTTATACACCTCTATTAGGTCGCCCCTCATCCTCCGTCTTTCCAGGGAGAACAACCCCAGTTTACCCAATCTCTCCTCATAGCTAAGACCCTCCATTCCAGGCAACATCCTGGTAAACCTCCTCTGTACTCTCTCTAAAGCCTCCACGTCCTTCTGGTAGTGTGGCGACCAGAACTGGACGCAGTACTCCAAATGTGGCCGAACCAACGTTCTATACAGCTGCATTAGTGGGGTAAATTTGTGGGGTGGGATTGTGGCTGGTGCAGACTCAATGGGCCAAATAGCCTCCTTCTGCACTGTAGGGATTCTATGATTCTATGTCTGTGCTGGCGCACTGCCTGTCTGCTAAGTGGCCATTCAGCCCATCGTGTCTGTGCTGGCCCACCATCTGGCTGCTCAGTGGCCATTCAGCCCATCGTGCTTGTGCTGGCCCATTGCCTGTCTGCTCTTCCCCACATATGCCCATAGCCACCAACCCAAATTTCCACACAATCCCTACAGTGCAGAAAGAGGCCATTCTAACTCCCAAGAACCTAATATGTTTCAATCATATCACCTCCCAATATTCTGAACTTCAAGGAGTACAGACCCAACTTGTTTAATCTTTCCTCATCCTGCAGTCCCTCCATACTCGGGACCATCCTAATGAACCTCCTCTGTGCTGCCTCCAATGATGACATATATTTCCTTAAATAAGGGGACCAGAACTGAACACAGTATTCTAAATGTGGCCTCACTCGTTCCTTGTCCAGTTGCAGCAACACCTCTTCACTCTTATACTCCAGCCCCCTTGAAATAAAAGCCAGCATTCCATTTGCCTTCCTGTATGGTAACTTTCTGGCTCTCATGAACAAGGACCCCCAAGTCCCTTTCTGCAGCCTCTTTCCATTTAAATAATAATCCACCTTCTCATTCTTTCTTACAAAATGAACAATCTCACAATTTCCCACATTGAATTCCATTTGCGAATGTTCTGCCCACTCACATAACCTGTTTATATCTCTCTGTAAACTATTCTCATCCTCCTTATAACCTACCTTCCCTCCCACCTTTGTATCATCTGCTAATTTGGCCACAGTACACTCTGTTCCTTCCTCCAAATCAGTACTATATATTGTGAGGAGTTGTGGTCCCAGCACTGCTCCCTGTGGCACTCCACTGGTTACTGCCGTCCAATCTGAGAAAGACCCCCTTCTCATTACTCGCTGATCCCTGTCAGTTAGCCAATCCTCTATCCATGGGAGAATCTTACCTCCAACCACATGAGTTCCGATCTTGTGTAGTAGCTTTTATTTGGCACCTGATCATATGCCTTTTGAAAATCCAAATATGCAACATTGACTGGTCCTCCTCTATCTACCCTGACTGATAACTCCTCAAAGAATTGTAGCAAATTTGTCAGATGTGATTTCTCCTTCATGATCAGGTTATAACTTCCCAAATGAATGCTCCTCCTTAATAATTGATTTGAATATTTTTTCCGATGACTGAAGTTAGACTAACTGACCATAATCTCCTGCATTTTCTCCTTCCCTTTTGCCTGTGATTATTGCAATGGTCTTTCTACATGAATCTGTTTTTTTAATTTAAACTCTTTCCTACAGTGTGGCTGCTTTTCGAAGCTCTACGCAATACTCCTGCCACTCTCCTCATTCCTTTGGCATTTGTCACTTCTACCCAAATTGAATCCACATCCTGAGCCTCGATCATTCCTCAGAGCTACACTAATTTCTTCTCTTATTCACTCACCTGATGAAGGAGCAGCATTCTGAAAGCTTGTGCAACCAAATAAACCTGTTGGACGTTAACCTGGTGTTGTGAGACTTCTTACTGTTCCTCTCTTATTAGCAGAGCTACCCCACCACCCTTTCCTTCCCACCTGTCCTTCCTAAAAGGGTGGCATGGCAGCACAGTGGTCAACACTGCTGCCTCACAGCACAGTAAGAAGTCTCACAACACCAGGTTAAAGTCCAACAGGTTTATTTGGCAGCACTAGCTTTCGGAGTCTCAGGCTCCTTCATCAGGTGAGTGAAGAGCTGTGTTCACAAACAGGGCATATTATAGACACAAACTCAATTTACAAGGTAATGGTTGGAATGCCTCACAGCGCCAGGGACCCGGGTTCGATTCCTGGCTTGGGTCACTGTCTGTGTGGAGTTTGCACATTCTCCTCGTGTCTGCGTGGGTTTCCTCCGGGTGCTCCGGTTTCCTCCCACAGTCCAAAGGTGTGTGGATTAGGTGGATTGACCATGCTAAATTGCCCCTTAGCGTCAGGGAGACTAGCTAGGGTAAATGCGTGGGAATAGGGCCTGGGTGGGATTGTGGTCGGTGGCCTCCTTCTGCACTGTAGGGATTCTATGATTCTATGATAAAAGTCAAATCACTCTGAATATTGATCTTTGATCTTCTTGTAACCGTGTCTCAGTAAAGGCAATTGGATCCCTTTCATTCTATTTGTGGATCAGTTCATTTATCTTGTTCTTTATGCTCTGTGCATTAAGATGCAGAATTCCTAATTTTGTTTTTCTACCACTTTTCCTTACACTCAGCCTGTCGCTCGGAACAATGGGGCCACTGTTTGTTTTTTTGCCTTTTATTCCCATGTTTTCCTCCCTTTCACTTTTTCTGCCTTTTGTTTCTAACCAGGTCTCCGTCTCCTCTAACTCCTTGTTCAGGTACCCATCCCACTGCAATACCAGGTTAAAGCCTCCCAACAACACTGACAAACACCCTTGAATCATAGAATCATAGAATCATAGAAACACCCTGCAAGGATATCGGTCCCAGCCCTATTGGGGTGTAACCCATCCAGTTTGTACAGGTCCCACCATCCCTAGAACCTGTCCCAATGGTTCAGGATTCTGAAACCCATCTTCCTACACCACTCCTCGAGCCACACACTCATCCTACCTCTCTGCATATTCCTGTTCTCGTCAGTGTGTGGTATTGGGAGCAATCCTGAGATTACTACCTTAGAGGTCTTGCTCCTTAATTTATCACCGACCTCCCTGTATTTAGCTTTAAGGACCGCATCCCTTTTTTGTACCTATGTCATTGGTACCAATGTGTATCATGGACACTGGGTCTTCATTCTCCCCCTGTCTTATGAAGAGAGATTGGACAAACTGACAGGTGATCTCATTGAAACCTATGAAATAATTAATGGAATAGACAGGGTAGATGCAGGTAAGATGTTGCCCTTAGAGGGGAGTGGATCTGTGGAATTCTATACCACAGAGGGCTGTAGAGGCTGGGTCATTAAGTATGTTCAAGGCTGAGATAGACAGATTTTTAATCAGTAAGGGAATCAAGGGTTATGGGGATAAGGTGAGAAAGTGGAGTTGAGGATTATATCAGATCAGTCATTATCTCTTGAATGGCGGAGCAGACTCATTTGGTGGAATGGCCTGCTTCTGTTCCTAATTCCCTTGGTCTTAAGTCATTAAAGGTGGCAGGACAGGTGGAGAGAATAGTTGATAAAGTTCTGGACTTTTTTAATAGGGGCATGGAGTGCAAGAGCAAAGAGGCTATACTGAACTTGTACAAGTCACTCATTAGACCTCAGCTGGAATATTGTGCACAGTTCTGGGCGCCACACTATAGGAAGGATGTGAACGCATTGGAGAGAGTGCAGAAGAGGTTTACAAGAATGGTTCCAGGGATGGGAAACTTCAGTTATGAGGATAGATTGGAGAGGTTGGGACTGTTCTCCTTGGAGAGGAGAAGGCTAAGAGGAGATTTGATAGAGATGTTCAAAATCATGAGAGGGCTGGACAGAGTAACTAGGGAGAAACTGTTCCTGCTCGCAAAAGGATCGAGAACGAGAGGGCACAGATTTAAAGTGATTTGCAAAAGAGGCAAATGTGATGTGAGAAAAAACTTTTTCACACAGCAAGTCGTTGGGGTCTGGAATGTTCTGCCTGAAAGTGTGGTGGAGGCAGGTTCAATTGAAGCATTTAAAAGGGCATTAGATGATTCTTTGGATAGAAATAATGTGTAGAAAAGGCTGGAAAAGTACCCTGCGCAATAAGTGCAAAGATAGAACATAGAACATAGAACAGTACAGCACAGAACAGGCCCTTCGGCCCACGATGTTGTGCCGAGCTTTATCTGAAACCAAGATCAAGCTATCCCACTCCCTATCATCCTGGTGTGCTCCATGTGCCTATCCAATAACCGCTTAAATGTTTCTAAAGTGTCTGACTCCACTATCACTGCAGGCAGTCCATTCCACACCCCAACCACTCTCTGCGTAAAGAACCTACCTCTGATATCCTTCCTGTGTCTCCCACCACGAACCCTATAGGTATGCCCCCTTGTAATAGCTCCATCCATCCGAGGAAATAGTCTTTGAACGTTCACTCTATCTATCCCCTTCATCATTTTATAAACCTCTATTAAGTCTCCCCTCAGCCTCCTCCCCTCCAGAGAGAACAGCCCTAGCTCCCTCAACCTTTCCTCATAAGACCTACCCTCCAAACCAGGCAGCATCCTGGTAAATTTCCTCTGCACTCTTTCCAGCGCTTCCACATCCTTCTTATAGTGAGGTGACCAGAACTGCACACAATATTCCAAATGTGGTCTCACCAAGGTCCTGTACAGTTGCAGCATAACCCCACGGCTCTTAAACTCCAACCCCCTGTTAATAAAAGCTAACACACTATAGGCCTTCTTCACAGCTCTATCCACTTGAGTGGCAACCTTTAGAGATCTGTGGATATGGACCCCAAGATCTCTCTGTTCCTCCACAGTCTTCAGAACCCTACCTTTGACCCTGTAATCTACATTTAAATTAGTCCTACCAAAATGAATCACCTCACATTTATCAGGGTTAAAGTCCATTTGCCATTTTTCAGCCCAGCTTTGCATCCTATCTATGTCTCTTTGCAGCCTACAACACCCCTCCACCTCATCCACTACTCCACCAATCTTGGTGTCATCAGCAAATTTACTGATCCACCCTTCAGCCCCCTCCTCTAAGTCATTAATCAAAATCACAAAGAGCAGAGGACCAAGCACTGATCCCTGCGGCACTCCGCTAGCAACCTGCCTCCAATCCGAAAATTTTCCATCCACCACCACCCTCTGTCTTCGATCAGACAGCCAGTTACCTATCCAATCGGCCAACTTTCCCTCTATCCCACACCTCCTCACTTTCATCATAAGCCGACCATGGGGGACCTTATCAAACGCCTTACTAAAATCCATGTATATGACACCAACCGCCCTACCTTCATCAACACACCTAGTTACCTCCTCAAAAAATTCTATCAAATTTGTGAGGCACGACTTGCCCTTCACGAATCCGTGCTGACTATCCCGGATTAATCCGCATCTTTCTAAATGGTCGTAAATCCCATCTCTAAGGACCTTTTCCATCAATTTACCAACCACCGAAGTAAGACTAACCGGTCTATAATTACCAGGGTCATTTCTATTCCCTTTCTTAAACAGAGGAACAACGTTCGCCACTCTCCAGTCCTCCGGCACCATCCCCGTGGACAGCAAGGACCCAAAGATCAAAGCCAAAGGCTCTGCAATCTCATCCCTTGCCTCCCAAAGAATCCTAGGATACATTTCATCAGGCCCAGGGGACTTATCGACCTTCAGTTTATTCAAAACTGCCAGGACATCCTCCCTCCGAACATCTATTTCCTCCAGCCTATTAGCCTGTAACACCTTCTCTTCCTCAAAAACATGGCCCCTCTCCTTGGTGAACACTGAAGAAAAGTATTCATTCATCACCTCGCCTATCTCTACTGACTCCATACACAAGTTCCCACTACTGTCCTTGACCGGCCCTAACCTCACCCTGGTCATTCTTTTATTCCTCACATAAGAGTAAAAAGCCTTGGGGTTTTCCTTGATCCGACCTGCCAAGGACTTCTCATGTCCCCTCCTAGCTCTCCTAAGCCCCTTTTTCAGCTCATTCCTTGCTAACTTGTTACCCTCAATCGAGCTATCTGAACCTTGTTTCCTCATCCCTACATAAGCTTCCCTCTTCCTTTTCACAAGACATTCCACCTCTTTCGTGAACCATGGTTCCCTCACTCGGCCATTTCCTCCCTGCCTGACAGGGACATACCTATCAAGGACACCCAGTATTTGTTCCTTGAAAAAGTTCCACTTTTCATTAGTGCCTTTCTCTGACAGTTTCTGTTCCCAACTTATGCCCCCTAATTCTTGCCTAATCGCATCATAATTACCTCTCCCCCAATTGTAAACCTTGCCCTGCCGTACGGCCCTATCCCTCTCCATTGCAATAACAAAAGACACCGAATTGTGGTCACTATCTCCAAAGTGCTCTCCCACAACCAAATCTAACACTTGGCCCGGTTTATTTCCCAGTACCAAATCCAATGTGGCCTCACCTCTTGTCGGCCTATCCACATATTGTGTCAGGAAACCCTCCTGCACACACTGCACAAAAAATGCTCCATCCGAACTATTTGACCTACAAAGGCTCCAATCAATATTTGGAAAGTTAAAGTCCCCCATGACAACTACCCTGTGACCCCCACACATATCCATAATCTGCTTAGCAATTTCTTCCTCCACATCTCTATTACTATTTGGGGGCCTATAGTAAACTCCTAACAACGCGACCGCTCCTTTCCTATTTCTAACCTCAGCCCATATTACCTCAGTGTGCAGATCCCCCTCGAAGTGCCTTTCCGCAGCCGTTAAACTATCCTTGATTAACAATGCCACTCCTCCACCTCTTTTACCAGCTTCCCTACACTTAGTGAAACATCTATACCCCGGAACGTCCAACAACCATTCCTGTCCTTGTTCTACCCACGTCTGGTAGGTTGTGATGAACAAAGCATCGTAGCTGTGAGGGACAGCTCGGTGGATAGGATATTGGTATGCAGATAGGCTGGAAAATTGGGCGGGGATCCTGGATTCAGGATTCAATCTGGACCGGGGAGCGGCGCGGGCTTGGAGGGCCGAAGGGCCTGTTCCTGTACTGTATTGTTCTTTGTTCTTTGTCTCCGTAATGGCCACAACATCGTAGTCCCAAGTACCAATCCACGCCCCAAGTTCATCTACCTTGTTCCGGATGCTCCTTGCATTGAAGTAGACACTTCAACCCACCTTCCTGTCTACCGGTACCCACCCTTGACCCTGATACTTTCCCCAATACCTCACCACCCTCACTGACTTCTGGACTACAACTCCTTTTCCCACTCCCCTGACAAATTAGTTTAAACCCCCCTGAAGAGCCGTAACAAATTTCCCTCCTAGGATATTGGTGCCCCTCTGGTTCAGGTGCACCCCGTCCTGTTTGTACAGGTCCCACCTTCCCCTGAATGTGTTCCAATTATCCACGTATCCATGTATCTGAAACCCTCCCTCCTACACCATCCCTGCAACCACATGTTTAACTGCACTCTCTCCCTGTTCCTCAACTCGCTATCACTTAGATAGAATCTGAATTAATGAGACTTGTAGATACAGGAGTCTTAGAATCCGTCATCATCAGTGATCGGGCAACCTCGATTGTTCCTGTAATGAAGCAGGATGGGACTGTATGCATTTGTGGAGATTTCAAAGCAGTTCTATGCGTGGATCAATACCCGCTCACTACCTTTGATTAAGGATTTGTTTGTCAGCTAGCAGGAGGGCAAAAGTTCAGCAAAATCAATCTATCATAGGCCTCACTGCAAATGAATATTGCAGCTGAATCTCAACATATGCTCACCATTATAACACATGAAGACTTTTTCGGCTATAAAAGGGGATTTTCACAATAACTTCATTGCACTGTTAATGTAAGCCTACATGTGACATTAACAAATAAAATAAATAAAGATGTGTAGGTTAAAAGGATTAGTAGGGTTAAGGGGGATAGGTCCTGGGTGGGATTGTGGTCAGTGCAGGCTCAATGGGCCGAATGGCCTCCTTCTGCACTGTAGGGATTCTATGATGCTAAATGACAGGCTGATGAGGGGGATTAATTGAATATAGAATTCAGTTAACAAAGGTGCAAGTGGCTGAACAACCTCTTTCAGTGGTGGAATTTCAGACTTAATCCAGATTGAAACAGCATGGGCTCGGAAACAGACTGAACACAATCCTGATGTGAAAGGGCGGAGAGAGAACAAGAGAAAGCAGCCAGTCAAATTTCACAGACAACCCTGAGCTTATGACAGACACGCACTGGAAACAAAGTACTGTTGTCAAAGTGAAGTGGACGGAACAATTTTAATGAGCTTTTTAAAGAGAGAATTTTATTCCACTGAAACATTGGAGCCTGAACTCTGACAGCTCCATCGATAATGAATTCAATCTTAAATAGGAAATAAATAAACCCGTGAAAATATTCATTTCAATCTGGGCAGACTCAAAATGAATGTGTTATAGTCCAGTCAAGACCCCCTCAAACAGACTTAACTTTATCCTCACAATTCAACAATCAATGCAACAGCCAGAACTTGGAGGATATTCAGTATCCAGTCAATAGGAAGCATTTTCCGTTCCCGAAAGCACCAGACTGGGAGATACAGCTTGATGTAACTCACTCCATTACCCAGATGCTGTGACAGCAATGTCAGCTACAACACCATCCCATTCAAATGTTTGCAGGATGATTGGATGAATTAAGAGCTGGAGCTGAGAGGAAGCACAGTAAGAAGTTTAACAACACCAGGTTAAAGTCCAACAGGTTTATTTGGTAGCAAAAGCTCCAAAAGCTTGTGTGGCTTTTGCTACCAAATAAACCTGTTGGACTTTAACCTGGTGTTGTTAAACTTCTTACTGTGTTTACCCCAGTCCAACGCCGGCATCTCCACACCGTGAGAGGAAGTACCAGGGTTCACCACACTGGAGCCAATCAGAAACTTCCCGCAGACAGGAATCTTCCTGGATTGTGGCTCCGTTTTCTCACCCGAAAAACATTTTTAAAATTATCACTGCAGTGAGGTGATTGTTGAAGGCAAACCAAATGTTTGAAAAGACAAATAAATATTCTGAGAACAAAACCATTTCTGAGCATTTCCAATTCCACACACGCACATTATAATTAAACTTTAAAAAATTGAAGCAGTTTCCTCTTTGGTAACTGTTGCCAAGGCTGAGTGTATCATTAAATAGCAACTCGCAGCCCAGTGCTCCATGCCATCGCATTGTGTTCTCATGTTGACATGCTGGTTCAGAGCTAGGACGCAGGCAAGGAGGGAGAGGGTAAAGGGATAAAGGGGTAAAGGCACGCCATGAGTCTTGAACCCACCTCACTAAGCTAGAGAGGGAGAATTCCGTGGTATCAACTCTGAGAAAGGAGATTTCACAGTAAGTTCAGTAGCAGCACCAACATTCCATTGGTAGTTTCCGACACAGGTTATAACGTTACTTTTTGCATAGATTTGATTTGACTCTCTATCCAGAGAGTTAAAGCACTTTGTGTGAATGTGTCCAGTAGTTTGTGCTTTATAAAACCACAACAGTGTCACCTTGTCAACAAAAAGACAAAACGCCACTTTAAACAAATACATATAAATATACAGGCATGTATTAACCAATCCCACCAGTACTGTACCCCAGTGTTATACAGTGACAGACCCGTTCCCACCAGTACTGTACCCCAGTGTTATACAGTGACAGACCTGTCCCCCAACCAGTACTGTACCCCAGTGTTATACAGTGACAGACCCGTTCCCACCAGTACTGTACCCCAGTGTTATACAGTGACAGACCCGTTCCCACCAGTACTGTACCCCAGTGTTATACAGTGACAGACCCGTCCCCACCAGTACTGTACCCCAGTGTTATACAGTGACAGACCCGTCCCCACCAGTACTGTGTCCCAGTGTTATACAGTGACAGACCCGTCCCCACCAGTACTGTACCCCAGTGTTATTCGGTGACAGACCCGTCCCCACCAGTACTGTACCCCAGTGTTATACAGTGACAGACCTGTTCCCACCAGTACTGTACCCCAGTGTTATACAGTGACAGCCCCGTCCCCACCAGTACTGTACCCCTGTGTTATTCGGTGACAGACCCGTCCCCACCAGTACTGTATCCCAGTGTTATACAGTGACAGACCTGTCCCCCAACCAGTACTGTACCCCAGTGTTATACAGCAACAGATCTGTCCCCACAAGTACTGTACCCCAGTGTTATACAGTGACAGACCCATCCCCAACAAAGAGATCTAGGGGTACATGTTCATAGCTCCTTGAAAGTGGAGTCACAGGTGGACAGAGTGGTGAAGAAGGCATTCAGCATGCTCGGTTTCATTGGTCAGAACATTGAATACAGGAGTTCGGACGTCTTGTTGAAGTTGTACAAGACATTGGTAAGGCCACACTTGGAATACGGTGTGCAATTCTGGTCACTCTATTATAGAAAGAATATTATTAAACTAGAAACAGTGCAGAAAAGATTTATTAGGATGCTACCGGGACTTGATGGATTGAGTTATAAGGAGAGGCTGAATAGACTGGGACTTTTTTCTCTGGAGCGTAGGAGGCTGAGGGGTGACCTTATAGAGGTCTATAAAATAATGAGGGGCATAGACAAGGTAGATAGTCAATATCTTTTCCCAAAGGGAGGGGAGTCTAAAACTAGAGGGCATAGGTTTAAGGTGAGAGGGGAGAGATACAAAAGGGTCCAGAGGGGCAATTTTTTCACACAGAGGGTGGTGAGTGTCTGGAACAAGTTGCCAGAGGTAGTAGTAGAGGCGGGTACAATTCTATCTTTTAAAAAGCATTTAGATAGTTACATGGGTACGATGAGTATAGAGGGATATGGGCCAAATGCGAGCAATTGGGATTAGCTTAGGGGTTTTAAACAAAAGGGCGGCATGGAAAAGTTGGGCCGAAGGGCCTGTTTCCATGCTGTAAACCTCTATGACTCTATAACAGTACTGTACCTCAGTGTTATACAGTGACAGACCCGTCCCCACCAGTACTGTACCTCAGTGTTATACAGTGACAGACCCGTCCCCACCAGTACTGTACCCCAGTGTTATACAGTGACAGACCCGTCCCCACCAGTACTGTACCCCAGTGTTATACAGCGACAGACCCGTCCCCACCAGTACTGTACCCCAGTGTTATACAGCGACAGACCCGTCCCCACCAGTACTGTACCCCAGTGTTATACAGCGACAGACCCGTCCCCACCAGTACTGTACCCCAGTGTTATACAGCGACAGACCCGTCCCCACCAGTACTGTACCCCAGTGTTATACAGCGACAGACCCGTCCCCACCAGTACTGTACTCCAGTGTTATACAGTGACAGGCCCGTCCCCACCAGTACTGTACCCCAGTGTTATACAGTGACAGGCCCGTCCCCACCAGTACTGTACCCCAGTGTTATATAGTGACAGACCCGTCCCCACCAGTACTGTACCCCAGTGTTATACAGTGACAGACCCGTCCCCACCAGTACTGTACCCCAGTGTTATACAGCGACAGACCCGTCCCCACCAGTACTGTACCCCAGTGTTATACAGCGACAGACCCGTCCCCACCAGTACTGTACCCCAGTGTTATACAGCGACAGACCCGTCCCCACCAGTACTGTACCCCAGTGTTATACAGCGACAGACCCGTCCCCACCAGTACTGTACTCCAGTGTTATACAGTGACAGACCCATCCCCACCAGTACTGTACCCCAGTGTTATACAGTGACAGACCCATCCCCACCAGTACTGTACCCCAGTGTTATACAGTGACAGGCCCGTCCCCACCAGTACTGTACCCCAGTGTTATACAGTGACAGGCCCGTCCCCACCAGTACTGTACCCCAGTGTTATATAGTGACAGACCCGTCCCCACCAGTACTGTACCCCAGTGTTATACAGTGACAGACCCGTCCCCACCAGTACTGTACCCCAGTGTTATACAGTGGCAGTCCCGTCCCCACCAGTACTGTACCCCAGTGTTATACAGCGACAGACCCGTCCCCACCAGTACTGTACCCCAGTGTTATACAGTGACAGACCCGTCCCCACCAGTACTGTACCCCAGTGTTATACAGGGACAGACCCGTCCCCACCAGTACTGTACTCCAGTGTTATACAGTGACAGGCCCGTCCCCACCAGTACTGTACCCCAGTGTTATACAGTGACAGACCCGTCCCCACCAGTACTGTACCCCAGTGTTATACAGTGACAGACCCGTCCCCACCAGTACTGTACCCCAGTGTTATACAGTGACAGACCCGTCCCCACCAGTACTGTACTCCAGTGTTATACAGTGACAGACCCGTCCCCACCAGTACTGTACTCCAGTGTTATACAGCGACAGTCCCGTCCCCACCAGTACTGTACCCCAGTGTTATACAGTGACAGACTATTGTCCACATTGTCTCTTTGCCCAGCGGGTCCCTGATGAGAGTTTGATGAATGATTTGCTCTCATGGCCTCATAATGCCAAGCAACACAGCTTCAGACCTTCAGTCCCAATAAATCTTTGAATGAACTCAGTTCCTTGACCATCTCCACTGCACACCTCAGTGTCCAGCTCCACGCTGGGTTCTCCTTGCTTTCTGCTGTGGCTCCCTCACTCTGTAAGAGGCATTCTGACAGCAACTTCCAGGCAGTAAGGCTCCTTCGACTTGCAGCTTGACCCTGAGCCCTGTGGGATCACAAGCTCTCCTGGCTGGAGCTGTCTGACTGTTCGAGGCTTTTCATATCCAGATCCACATTGTGCTGCTTCAGCCAGGGGTGAGAAAGGATCTGATCCAGGGACGGCCGATCCGATGGGCGCAGAGAAAGGCACCATTGGATGAGATGCTGGCACTCTGTAACAGAGACACGAAGGAACTGTCAGAACCCAAAATAACCACAAAACCCGAAAGATCTTAGGCACTGAATGAAAATAACTTGGAGAATGGTTAAATGGGTTGATAAGTGGCACATGGAATTTAACCCTGAAAAGTGTGAGGTGATGTCCTTTGGAAGGAGTAATTTGACGAGGAAGTATACTGTGAAAGGTCTGACACTGGGAAGTTCCGAAGAAGAAAGGGACCTTGGCGTGTTTGTCCATAGATCTCTGAAGGCAGAAAGGCAGGTAAATAGGGTGGTGAAAAAGGCATGTGGCACACTCGCCTTTATCAATTGGGGTATAGATTACAAAAATAGAGAGGTCATGATGGAGTTGTATTGAACTTTGGTGAGGCCACAGCTGGAGCACTGTGTGCAGTTCTGGTCGCCACATTACAGGAAGGATGTGATTGCACTGGAGGGGGTGCAGAGGAGATTCACCAGGATGCTGCCTGGGATGGAACATTTAAGTTATAAAGAGAGGTTGGATAGTCTTGGGTTGTTTTCTCTGGAGCAGAGAAGACTGAGGGGCGACCTGATTGAGATGTTCAAGATTATGAGGGGCACAGGACAGGGTGGATAAAGAACAGCTGTTCCCCTTAGTTGAAGGGTCAGTCATGAGGGGACACAAGTTAAAAGTGAGGGGTGGGAGGTTTCGGGGGGATTTGAGGAAAAATCTTTTTACTCAGAGGGTGGTGTCGGTCTGGAATGCGCTGTCTGGGAGGGTGGTGGAGGCGGGATGCCTCACATCCTTTAAAACGTACCTGGATGAGTACTTGGCGCGCCATCACATTCAAGACTACGGGCCAAGTGCTGGCAAGTGGGATTAGGTGGGCAGGTCAGGGCCTTTCATGCATTGGTGCAGACACAATGGGCCGAAGGGCCTCTCTATTCTGTGATTCTGAATCGGCAGCATCTTACACTATCTCACATTGAGCAAAGTCAGTCTGCTTTCCATTGCCATAGTTACACTTTCCTCTTAAGGAAATGAGATTCTGATCATTTCTCTAATAGGGAAACAGCACCTAGTAGAGTTTACTCGCTGTAAACATTGTGAAAAGTAATCAGTCTGGGGTCACTCAGTCCTGCAAATACTCCTAAACTCAGTGGAGGTGGAATTGGTCAGTGTGGATAGTGATTAGACAACCCATTAACCTCAGAGGCGGTGCCCAGTCTGCACGGCTTGTGGGGTTAATGCTGGAGGCGGCAGTGTACTGGGTGCTGTGGGAACTTCCCCCATGTCTCTTTGTGCTTGCCATGGGTTAGATGAGTCTCAGTACTCAGATGCCCCTAACGCCCAGAGCAGGTCGGGAACAGCAGGTCCATTGGAAGGAGGAAAGAGTCTCCCAGAAAATGCACTCTGTTGTTCAGTGTCCAGTGGGATTGGCTTAACTACACATCAGCAGTTACTGCCCAGGGGCCTGTGTGACCGGTCCCTCATTCTGCAGTGCCCTGCCAGGAGACAGTGGCCTGTTTGTGCTTTATAAACCAATTGGATATATCAAATACAGGATGACATACCTTCAGAAACAGGCTGGCGGAAGAGGAGTGTGCCGCCTGTAATCTCCTCATCATGTTCAAACGGGATGTCCCCACACACCAGGTCATAGAGCAGAATTCCCAGAGACCACACAGTGGCTGAGCGACCATGGTATCGGTAATGGGTAATCCACTCTGGGGGGCTGTACACCCGGGTACCTGGAACACACACAGCAGCTGTTAGTATCCACACTGGGAGCTCCCAGAATCCACAATGCCAACCTTGCAGAAGCTGCCACATTAGCACGGGACACTTACCATCAAAATCTGTGTACACCGTATCCCGCAGCAACGCGCCAGACCCAAAGTCAATGAGTTTGAGTTCCTGAGTCCGCAGGTCCACCAGGATATTCTCATCCTTAATGTCTCGATGCAGCACCCCACAATGGTGGCAATGTTGCACAGCCTGCACCACCTGGGTGAAGAATTCCTGGGCTACATCCTCCGGGAGCGGACCTCGCTCCGAGATGTAATCAAATAGATCCTGCACAGCTTCTGGCCGCTCTAGGATCAGGAGGAATCCATCTGGCTGCTCAAACCACTCCAGAAGCTGGATCACTCCTCGGAATCCCGTGGAAACTTTCCTCAGCAGCACGATCTCCAGTGGGAGCAGAGATCCATTCTGTGGACAAAACAGCACCAGATCTCAATGTCCCTGTCTCTGCTCCCAGGGGAATTAATCCCAATAAACTCCCCTCCCCAATAAACACCCCCTCCCCTCACCCCCAATAAACACCCCCTCCACTCCAATAAACACCTCTCCCCTCACCCCCAGTAAATACCCCTTCCCCCAATAAACACTCCCTCCCCCCAACTAAACACCCCTCTCCAATAAACACGTCTTTCCCCAAAAAACACCCTCCCCCAATAAACCCCCTCCCCTCCCCTCCCTAATATACACCCCTTCCACCAATAAGCACCCCCTCCCCTTTCCCCAATAAACCCCCCTCCCTCAAATAAACACGCCTCTCCAGGACCCCCACCCTCCTACCCCAACCCAATCCAGTGAGTGACGCGGGAGCCACAACCCCCTTCCCCCCCCCCAGCCAGCAGTAGCTGGATTTTATCCCTGCAGCAGGGCAGAGGCAATCCGAGTCCGGGCCGCGGGGGGGGGGGGGGGGGGGGGGGGGGGCACTGGGATTTGGGGTCAGTTTCTTACCAGAAGTTTCCAGTCGGTGATCCTGTCGCGAGCCACATGTTTGATGGCGACCTGGAAACACAGGGACAGATGTTTAACACGGAGCCCGGAGACAGCTCAGCCCCCCCGCCTCCCCCAGACACTGGGCTAGTACCGAGCGGACACTCACCGGCACTCCATCCGAAAGCCGCTCTCCAGAATAAACTGTCCCGAAGCCTCCGCGGCCGAGGAGAGCTCCCAGCCGGTAAGAATCCTCAAAGACAGCCGCATCCTTCCCTGCCAGAGACACCATACAGCTCGCAATCAATACAGTGTGAATATCAACCCTAAACCCACTCCAGATGTGAATATCACCCCCAAACCCACTCCAGATGTGAATATCACCCCCAAACCCACTCCAGATGTGAATATCACCCCCAAACCCACTCCAGATGTGAATATCACCCCCAAACCCACTCCAGATGTGAATATCACCCCCAAACCCACTCCAGATGTGAATATCACCCCCAAACCCACTCCAGATGTGAATATCACCCCCAAACCCACTCCAGGTGTGAATATCACCCCCAAACCCACTCCAGGTGTGAATATCACCCCCAAACCCACTCCAGGTGTGAATATCACCCCCAAACCCACTCCAGGTGTGAATATCACCCCCAAACCCACTCCAGGTGTGAATATCACCCCCAAACCCACTCCAGGTGTGAATATCACCCCCAAACCCACTCCAGGTGTGAATATCACCCCCAAACCCACTCCAGGTGTGAATATCACCCCCAAACCCACTCCAGGTGTGAATATCACCCCCAAACCCACTCCAGGTGTGAATATCACCCCCAAACCCACTCCAGGTGTGAATATCACCCCCAAACCCACTCCAGGTGTGAATATCACCCCCAAACCCACTCCAGGTGTGAATATCACCCCCAAACCCACTCCAGGTGTGAATATCACCCCCAAACCCACTCCAGGTGTGAATATCACCCCCAAACCCACTCCAGGTGTGAATATCACCCCCAAACCCACTCCAGGTGTGAATATCACCCCCAAACCCACTCCAGGTGTGAATATCACCCCCAAACCCACTCCAGGTGTGAATATCACCCCCAAACCCACTCCAGGTGTGAATATCACCCCTAAACCCGCTCCAGGTGTGAATATCACCCCTAAACCCACTCCAGATGTGGCTATCACCCCCAAATTCCATTCCAAATGTGAATATAAAGTAACATTTATTTATTAGTCACAAATAAGGTTTACATTAACACTGAAATGAAGCTACAGTGAAAATCCCCTAGTCGCCACACTCCAGCGCCTGTTCGGGTACACTGAGGGAGAATTTAGCATGGCCAATGCACTCTAACCCACACATCTTTCAGACTGTGGGAGGAAACCAGAGCACCCGGAGGAAACCCACGCAGACACGGGGAGAATGTGCAAACTCCACACAGACAGTGACCCGAGCCGGGAATTGAACTCGGGTCCCTGGCGCTGTGAGGCAGCAGTGCTAACCACTGTGTCACCGTGCCACCCCAAATATCACCCCAAACCCCACTCCAGATGTGAAAATCACCCCAAACCCCACTCCAGATCACTCCCGCTCCTCACCCGCTTCCCGGGCCGCTCCGCCGCTGCTCCGGATCAAAGTGGACACTTTCCGGGCCGGAGTCACTCGGATTGTAGCCATTACCCAGCCGCCCGCTCCGGGATCTGCTCCGGGACTCTGTCTCTGATCCGGATTCTCTCTCTGGGTCTCGGATCCGGATTCTCTCTCTGGGTCTCGGATCCGGATTCTCTCTCTGGGTCTCGGATCCGGATTCTCTCTCTGGGTCTCGGATCCGGATTCTCTCTCTGGGTCTCGGATCCGGATTCTCTCTCTGGGTCTCGGATCCGGATTCTCTCTCTGGGTCTCGGATCCGGATTCTCTCTCTGGGTCTCGGATCCGGATTCTCTCTCTGGGTCTCGGATCCGGATTCTCTCTCGGGGTCTCGGATCCGGATTCTCTCTCTGGGTCTCGGATCCGGATTCTCTCTCTGGGTCTCGGATCCGGATTTAAAGCTCGAGTCGGCAGCAGCTCCTCATTCATACATTTCCCGGACCAATCAGCTGATAACTCCCGCACACAGACCAATCAGAGAGCTCTCCACATTGGGCCAATCCGAGCTGACACACACATTCAGAGGAACCAATCAGAGTGCAGATAGGTAGCAGCCAATCACAGTTCACAGAGGCTGCTCCCGGTTTGTGTTCAATATATTAAAGGGGCCAAACAGCCGCAAGTGCCTTTTGGAGAGACCCCCTGTCCAGCTGTGTGACCCCCCTGTCCAGCTGTGTGACCCCCCTGTCCAGCTGTGTGACCCCCCTGTCCAGCTGTGTGACCCCCTGTCCAGCTGTGTGACCCCCTGTCCAGCTGTGTGACCCCCCTGTCCAGCTGTGTGACCCCCTGTCCAGCTGTGTGACCCCCTTGTCCAGCTGTTCGGCCCCTGTCTGGCACCCTGACTAGTACCTTGCTGAGTGGTCCCCACCCCCCATGGTGCCACACCTGGGTGCCCTGTTTCATACCCTTTGAGCCTGGAATCAAATGAGAGAGGACCATTATCACACCTGGCAGACCATTGTAATGAGGCACAGAACAAGATGCCTGCTTGTGGCAGTTGTAACTCAGTTTATGACCTATTTAGTCGACGTGTCCTGGGACCAATATTGATTAAAAAAAATAACAACTACAAGATGTATGATATTGTAAGAAGCAATAAAATGTCCCAAGGCAATTCACAAGAACATAGCCAAACACATTTAATACTTGAAGAGATGTTAAGGCAGGTGACCTAAAGCTTAGTCAAAGAGGCAGGTTTTAAATAATATCGGCACGGTGGCACAGTGGATAGTGGTACTGCCTCACAGCGCTAGGGACCTAGGTTCGATTCCTGACTTGGGTCACTGTCTGTGTGGAGTTTGCACATTCTCCCCGTGTCTGCGTGGGTTTCCTCCGGGTGCTCTGGTTTCCTCCCACAATCCAAAGATGTGAGGGTTAGGTGGATTGGCCATGCTAAATTGCTCCTTAGTGTCAGGGGGACTAGCTAGGGTAAATGCATGGGGTTACGGGGATAGGGCCTGGGTGGAATTGTGGTTACTGTGGACTCAATGGGCCGAATGGCCTCTTTCTGCACTGTAGGATTCTATGATTCTTAAAGGAGGCGAGAGAGAGATAGAGAAAAGCAAGAATGTTTAAGAAAGGACTTCCTGAACTTAGAGAACTTATCTATTAATCGTTATCACTAAAACAGACTGATGCCGGAACTCTACCACCCCGCCTGCCACAGAATCAGAGTGGGCAAGGGGCGGACAACGGAAATGTCCATTGAGCTCGGGCGGGAATTTCCGGACTCAGATGAGGCGCTAAAATCCTTCCCAAAGTGATCATTTAATTTAAGTTTATTTATTAGTGTCACAAGTACATTAACACTGCAATGAAGTCACTATGAAAATCCCCTCGTCACCACACTCTGACGCTTGTTTAGGTACACTGAGGGAGAATTTAGCATGGCCAATGTACCTAACCAGCGCATCTTTCAGAATTCTTTCTTTTTTTGTGGCATTGGAATTCTGTATTTGTCACATTCCGGTCCCCAGGCTAATGATAAAATCCTTTCTGAATTTTGTTGTAGATGTATGGTTGATACAAGTCGTGAAATAAAAATCATTGCAACAAGTGGCCTCAGGCACAAAGAATGTAATAAAACAAACAAAAGATATAAATAAACTCACATGGTCTACAGCAGCAGGTAATAGCCTCCACAATTCAATTCTGAGAGTGTTGTCAGTGTCCAGGACGCTGCAGATCCTCAGTGTTGTCCACAAGTCACGGTGACCCCGAGTGGTCATTACATAAACTCTCTCAATAGCCAGAAGTGGCTGATCAGTCTTACATGTCCCTCATAAATTCTCCTCTTCCTGGGCCAGTTCAGTTTAATCCTTTCTCGGAACGACTCAGAAATGGGATGAGAAGCTGAGAGATAGGAGTAGGCCATTCAGCCCCTCCAACCTGCACCACTATTCAAGAAGGCCATGACTGATCTCCCTCAATTCCACTTTCCTTCTCACTCCCCATATCCCTTGATTCCCCAAGACACCAAACATCTGTCCATCCTGGACTCTAATTTGTCAACATCTGGACCAAACTTTCCTGCGTTCGGGGCAATTTCTGTTACATTGTCAATCCAGCCCCAGGATTGGTCAATATATTCAACAATGGAACACCCACAACCCTCTGGGCTGGAGAGTTCCAAAGATTCACAACCTCCCAGAGAAGGTATTTTCCTCCTCTCTGTCCTAAACAATCGGTCCCTTACCCTGAGACTGTGCCCCCGTGTTTTAGATTCCCTGACCAGCGGGAACAATCTCTCAGTATCCACCCTGTTAAACTCCTTCACAACTTTGTGGGTTTCAATGAGATCTCCTCTCATTTTCCTAAACTTCAGAGAATAGAATTCCAATCTATTTTTATTGTTGCTTTTCCTGCTTTCAGCTTTTCGCCCTGATAGTCCCACTTTGTCCTGACTGCCCAGCTAACTGGAGCATTTTCCAAAAGATATTCTCCCAATCTACATGTGGGAGATGTTAAAAGACTATTTCACTGCAAAAGCTGACAAACAAACTTTATTCTTCCTCCACTCAAAGTCTGCACCCCCGGGGTGACTGGATAGTGATTGATGCAGGAATGCCAGAGATGTTTCTCATAGAGTCATAGAGGTTTACAGCATGGAAACAGGCCCTTCAGCCCAACTTGTCCATGCCCCCCTTTTTTAACCCTAAAGCTAGTCCCAATTGTCCATGTTTGGCCCTTATCCCTCTATACCCATCTTACCCTTGTAACTGTCTAAACGCTTTTTAAAAGACAAAATTGTACCCGTCTCTACTACTGTCTCTGTCCCAGGGACACAGAGATCTGTCGGGTTGCCTGCACTCCCACCCTGTTCCAGGTACAGAGAGGACAGGGCTGTAACACATCCTGGTGAACACAGTAAGAAGTTTAACAACACCAGGTTAAAGTCCAACAGGTTTATTTGGTAGCAAAAGCCACACAAGCTTTCGGAGCTCCAAGCCCCTTCTTCAGGTGAGTGGGAATTCTGTTCACAAACAGAGCATATAAAGACACAGACTCAATTTACATGAATAATGGTTGGAATGCGAATACTTACAGCGAATCAAGTTTTTAAGAAACAAAACAATGTGAGTGGAGAGAGTGAAGTCCATTGTCAACTTGTCCGACCTTTATATGCTCTGTTTGTGAACAGAATTCCCACTCACCTGAAGAAGGGGCTTGCAGCTCCGAAAGCTTGTGTGGCTTTTGCTACCAAATAAACCTGTTGGACTTTAACCTGGTGTTGTTAAACTTCTTACTGTGTTTACCCCAGTCCAACGCCAGCATCTCCACATCATCACATCCTGGCAACAGAGGAGCTTTAAGGGAGTGAGATCCATTCATTATTCTTTAGATTAAGTAGCATGAAATCAACAGAACCTGAGATGAGAGAGAATTAAAGTGTTAGACTGTATCAGACCATTTTAGCCCGTGTTAGTCTGTGTTATCCCACATTAACCTGCCTTAGTCCATGTTAGTCTGTGTCACCCTATGTTAGTCTGTGTTAGCTCACATTAACCTGCGTTAACCTGTGTTAGATTGCTTTAGCGTGTGTTAGCCTGCGTCAGTCTTGTTAGTTGGTTTTAGCCTGTGTTAATCAGTTTTAGCCTGCGTTAATCTGCTTTAGCCTGTGTTAGTCAGTTTTACACAGTAAGAAGTTTAACAACACCAGGTTAAAGTCCAACAGGTTTATTTGGTAGCAAAAGCCACACAAGCTTTCGGAACTCCAAGCCCCTTCTTCAGGTGAGTGGGAATTCTGTTCACAAACAGGGCATATAAAGACACAGACTCAATTTACAGAATAATGGTTGGAATGCGAATACTTACAGCTAATCAAGTCTTTAAGAAACAAACAACGTGAGTGGAGAGAGCATCAAGACAGGCTAAAGAGATGTACGGCGCAGAGTCGCTGAGCAGAAACTGATAGCCAAGTTCCGCACACACGAGGACGGCCTCAACTGGGATATTGGGTTCATGTCACACTATTTGTAACCCCCACAGCTTGCCTGGACCTGCAGAGTTTCACTGGCTGTCTTGTCTGGAGACAATACACATCTTTTTAGCCTGTCTTGATGCTCTCTCCACTCACGTTGTTTGTTTCTTAAAGACTTGATTCGCTGTAAGTATTCGCATTCCAACCATTATTCATGTAAATTGAGTCTGTGTCTTTATATGCCCTGTTTGTGAACAGAATTCCCACTCACCTGAAGAAGGGGCTTAGAGCTCCGAAAGCTTGTGTGGCTTTTGCTATCAAATAAACCTGTTGGACTTTAACCTGGTGTTGTTAAACTTCTTACTGTGTTTACCCCAGTCCAACGCTGGCATCTCCACATTAGTCGGTTTTAGCCTGCGTTAGACTGCTTTAGCCTGCGTTAGTTGGTTTTAGCCTGTGTTAGTCAGTTTTAGCCTTCATTAGACTGCTTTAGCCTGTGTTAGTCTGCTTTAGCATGCCGTAGTGTGAATGAGATGGAGTCCCCTCATTAGATGGGGCCAAAAGCCTGGGAAAAGCAGGAAAATGCACAGAAAGAAGGACAGGAGTGAAGGGCTGGCTGTTTAATTGTGACTCAGATGTTGTGGGGACATCCTGCTTGTCTGAACGAGGGAATTAGTTTGGGATTTGATGCTGGTTTATCGCTCACCCACTCACACCCCCGGGGGAGGGGGACTTGCTGCGAACTCTCCTCATCCTCCCAAATAAAGACAATGATGAGTGTTCCAAGCGGAGTGTACGCTGCCCTAAGTCACGAGGACCCACGTCAAACACAAACCACGTCAGCAGCCTGACTCAGCTGACAATCCATCACCATGGAGACCTGCCCAGTTTGGTTACGTGGCAATGACGAATCGAGACGGCAGATTGTCGATGCAAAAGACAAAACACGACAAAACAACAGGGCTTCAGCTTTCAGACAGAGAGGCAGCACCATCAGCATCACTGTCACCATGGCAACCTCTCCTCCTCAAGATCAAATCACATCAGGTTGTGTGAGTAAGTCCCAATTCAATAGGAATTATACAGCCAGCCCGCCTCACACACTCACCACAACACCAACACTCACAAAGACCATTGTCACAGCTCAGGATGAAGGGCAATAATCCAGGCGAAAACCGGCCCACAGCCTTCCTCAACCCCCGCCAACTCGGCAACTCCATCCCAAGGTCACAGACGAACCCTTCACCCTGAAACTGGAAAGAATCCACAGGATGCAAGATTCCTGACAGCCGGATCCAATGGGATGTTTCAGGGGAGTGGGAGAGAGAGAGAGGGAGGGAGAGAGGGGGGAGAGTGAGTGCCGAGTTGGAGAGTAGTCAAAGCAGAGAGGAAGAGGGGGTATACTACAGGCCACCCAACAGCCCACAGAAAGTGGAGGAAAGGATATGTCAGGAGATTCTGGACAGGTGCAGAAAAAATAGGGTTGTTGTAGTGGGAGACTTCAATTTCCCTGGTATAGACTGGAAAGTGCTTAGAGCTGGGGGTCTGGACGGGGAGGAATTTGTAAAATGGATAATGGAAGGTTCTTTGGAACAGTATGTAGATAGCCCAACTAGAGAGGGGGCTATACTGGATCTAGTTCTGGGAAATGAGCCCGGTCAGGTCGTCAAAGTTTCAGTAGGGGAACATGTGGCAAATAGTGACCACAACTCTGTTAACTTTAGGATAGTAATGGACAAGGACGAGTGTTGTCCTAAGGGTAGGGTGCTAAATTGGGGGAAGGCGAACTATAGCTGGAATAGGCAGGTTGATTGGTGGCCGTTGATTGGGAGAGGCTGTTCGGGGGTAAGTCCACGTCTGGCATGTGGGGGTCTTTTAAGGAACAGTTGATAAGGCTGCAGGACAGGCATGTGCCTGTAAAAAGGAAGGATAGGAAAGGTAGGATTCGAGAGCCGTGGATAACCAGGGAAATTGAGGATCTGATCAAAAATAAAAGAGAGGCGTACGTTAGGTCCAGGCAACTGAAAACAGATGGAGCTCTGGAGAATACAGAGAGAGTAGGAAAGAACTCAAACGGGGAGTTAGAAGGGCAAAAAGAGGTCACGAAATGTTCTTGGTAGGCAGGATTAAGGAGAATCCTAAAGCATTTTAGTCATATGTTAGGAACAAAAGAGTTGTCAGGGAAAAAGTCGGACCTCTCAGGGACAAAGGAGGGGAATTATGCTGAGAACCCAAGGGAATAGGGAAGATCCGAAATAAATACTTTGCATCGGTGTTCACAAAGGAGAGAGACTTGTTGACTGGGAGTGTCTCAGAGGGAGGTGTTGACCCGTTAGAGAGAATCTCCATTACAAGGGAGGAAGTGTTAGGTTTTTTAGGTAACATTAAAACTGACAAATCCCCAGGGCCTGATGGCATCTATCCTAGACTGCTCAGGGAGATAAGAGATGTAATTGCTGGGCCTCTGACGGAAATCTTTGTCTCTTCATTGGACACAGGTGAGGTCCCTGAGGATTGGAGGATAGCAGATGTGGTAGCGTTATTTAAGAAGGGTAGCAGGGATAACCCAGGAAATTATAGGCCAGTGAGCTTGACATCCGTGGTAGGGAAGTTGTTGGAGAGGATTCTTAGAGACAGGATGTATGCGCATTAGAACGGAACAATCTCATTAGTGACTGACAGCATGGTTTTGTAAGAGGGAGGTCATGCCTTACAAATTTGGAGGAGTTTTTTGAGGAAGTGACAAAAACGGTTGACGAAGGAAGGGCCGTGGATGTCGTCTATATGGATTTCAGTAAGGCATTTGACAAAGTCCCACATGGCAGGTTGGTTAAGAAGGTTAAGGCTCATGGGATACAAGGAGAGGTGGCTAAATGGGTAGAAAACTGGCTTGGCCACAGGAGACAGAGGGTAACAGTCGAAGGGTCTTTATCTGGCTGGAGGTCTGTGATGTTGAGATGCCGGCGTTGGACTGGGGTAAACACAGTAAGAAGTTTAACAACACCACGTTAAATGGAGATGCCGGCGTTGGATCTGGTGTTAACCTGGTGTTTAACCTGGTGTTGTTAAACTTCTTACGGAGGTCTGTGACCAGTGGTGTTCTGCAGAGCTCTGTACTGGGACCTCTGCTATTTGTGATATATATAAATGATTTGGAAGAAGGTGTAACTGGTGTAATCAGCAAGTTTGCGGATGACACGCAGGCGGCTGGACTTGCGGATAGCGATGAACATTGTCGGACAATACAGCAGGGTATAGATAGGCTGGAAAATTGGGCGGAGAAATGGCAGATGGAATTTAATCCAGGTGAATGCGAAGTGATGCATTTTGGAAGAACTAATGTAGGGGGGAGTTATACAATAAATGGCAGAGCCATCAAGAGTATAGAAACACAGAGGGACCTAGGTGTGCAAGTCCACAAATCCTTGAAGGTGGCAGCACAGGTGGAGAAGGTGGTGAAGAAGGCATATGGTATGCTTGCCTTTATAGGACGGGGTATAGAGTATAAAAGCTGGAGTCTGATGTTGCAGCTGTATAGAACACCGGTTAGGCCACATTTGGAGTACTGCATCCAGTTCTGGTCGCCGCACCACCAGAAGGACATGGAGGCTTTAGAGAGAGTGCAGAGAAGGTTTACCAGGATGTTGCCTGGTATGGAGGGTCTTAGCTCTGAGGAGAGATTGGGTAAACTGGGCTTGTTCTCCCTGGAAAGACGGAGAACGAGGGGAGACCCAATAGAGGTGTACAAAATTATCAAGAGTATAGATAGGGTGAACAGTGGGGAGCTTTTTCCCAGGTCGGAGGTGACGATCGCGAGGGGTCACGGGTTCAAGGTGAGAGGGGCGAGATATAACTCAGAATCAGAGGGATGTTTTTTACACAGAGGGTGGTGGGGGCCTGGAATGCGCTGCCAAGTAGGGTGGTGGAGGCAGACACGCTGACATCGTTTAAGACTTACCTGAATAGTCACATGAGCAGTCTGGGAATGGAGGGAGACAAATGAATGGTCTAGTTGGACCAATGAGCGGCACAGGCGTGGAGGGCCGAAGGGCCTGTTTCCTGTGCTGTACTGTTCTTTGTTCTTTGAGAGAGGGGAGAGTGATTACTGAGTCCAATACTCTGAACAACACAGGTTTCAACACAGCTCACAGGGTAGAAATCAGAAACACAATGTTTGATCCTTTTCCTACTTAACATCACTGATCAACAAAGAGTGCGGCACTCCCTCGGTACTGACCCTCTGGCAGTGTGGCACTCCCTCAGTACTGACCCTCTGACAGTGTGGCACTCCCTCAGTACTGACCCTCTGACAGTGCAGCACTTCCTCAGTACTGATCCTGTGACAGTGCAGCACTCCCTCAGCACTGACCCTCTGACAGTGCGGCACTCCCTCAGAACTGACACTCTGACAGTGCGGCACTCCCTCACTACTGATCCTCTGACAGTGCAGCACTCCCTCAGTACTGACCCTCTGACAGTGCAGCACTCCCTCAGTACTGACCCTCTGACAGTGCAGCACTCCCTCAGTACTGACCCTCTGACAGTGCGGCACTCCCTCAGTACTGACCCTCCGACAGTGCAGCACTCCCTCAGCACTCAACCTCTGACAGTGCAGCATTCCCTCAGCACTGACCCTCTGACAGTGCGGCACTCCCTCAGTACTGACCCTCTGGCAGTGCGGCACTCCGTCAGTACTGACCCTCTAACAGTGCGGCAGTCCCTCAGTACTGACCCTCTGACAGTGCGGCACTCCCTCAGTACTGACCCTCTGGCAGTGCGGCACTCCGTCAGTACAGACCCTCTCACAGTGCGGCAGTCCCTCAGTACTGACCCTCTAACAGTGCAGCACTCCCTCAGCACTCAACCTCTGACAGTGCAGCATTCCCTCAGCACTGACCCTCTGACAGTGCGGCACTCCCTCAGTACTGACCCTCTGGCAGTGCGGCACTCCGTCAGTACTGACCCTCTAACAGTGCGGCAGTCCCTCAGTACTGACCCTCTGACAGTGCGGCACTCCCTCAGTACTGACCCTCTGACAGTGCGGCACTCCCTCAGTACTGACCCTCTGACAGTGCGGCACTCCCTCAGTACTGACCCTCTGACAGTGCGGCACTCCCTCAGTACTGACCCTCTGACTGTGCAGCACTCCCTCAGTACTGACCCTCTGACAGTGCGGCACTCCCTCAGTACTGACCCTCTGACAGTGCGGCACTCCCTCAGTACTGACCCTCTGACAGTGCGGCACTCCCTCAGTACTGACCCTCTGACAGTGCGGCACTCCCTCAGAACTGACCCTCCGACAGTGCGGCACTCCCTCAGTACTGACCCTCTGACAGTGCGGCACTCCCTCAGTACTGACCCTCTGACAGTGCGGCACTGAAGATTAGAGGGTGGCAAATGCTGTGCCTTTGTTTAAAATGGGCTGCAGGGAAAAGCCTGGGATCTACAGGGCAGTGAGGCTCACATCTGTGGTGGGTAAGTTGTTGGAAGGTATTTAGAAAGATAGGATCTATAGGCATTTAGAGACACAAGGACTGATTCGGGACAGTCAGCATGGCATTGCGAGTGGAAAATCATGTCTCACAAATTTGATTGAGTTTTTGAAGGGGTAACCAAGAAGGTAGATGAGGGCAGTGCAGTTGATGTTGTCTCCATGGACTTTAGCAAGGCCTTTGACAAGGTACCACATCGTACGTTGTTGCATAAGGTTAAATCTCACGGCATCCAGGATGAGGTAGCTAAATGGATACAAAATTGGCTTGATGACAGAAGACAGAGGGTGATTATAGAGGGTTGGTTTTCAAACTGGAGGCCTGTGACCAGCGGTGTGCCTCAGGGATCAGTGCTGGGTCCACTGTTATTTGTCATTTATATTAATGATTTGGATGAGAATATAGGAGGCATGGTTAGTAAGTTTGCGGGGTAAGTTAAATTCGTTTTGTTGTCTCTTCAATTGCAAATCTTAAGTTCAGTCCGTGTGGATTCCGAGGAAAAAGGGGGTAAAATAGCTCATTGTTCCATTGGAGCAACTCTATCTGCTAGTGGTATTGGCAAGGTATCTAGAGGGGATGGGTGTGAAGGCAGTGCTATGTTCCTCTTGCACTATGTTTGAGGTGAGGGATGCCGTCAGTGTCCCTGCTGATTACACCTGTGGGAAGTGCACCCATCTGCAGCTCCTCCAAAACCGTGTTATGGAACTGGAGCTGGAGTTGGATGAACTTAGGATCATTAGGGAGGCAGAGATGGCCATAGACAGAAGCTTCATGGATATAGTTACTCCAGGAAAGGAAAATAGATGGGTGACAGTGAGAGGGGCTGGGAGGAAGGAGTCAGTGCAGGGATCCCCTCTGGTCGTTCCCCTTAGCAACAAGTATTCCGCTTTGGATGCAGTTGTGGGGGACGACATACCAGTGGTGAGCCGCAGTGAGAGGATCTCCAGCACTAAGTCTGTCCCTGTGGCTCGGGAGGGTGAGGGGGAGAATGGGAGGGCAGTAGTTATTGGGGACTCGTGAGTTAGAGGGATAGATAGGAGGTTCTGTGGCAGCAAAAGAGACTCACGGATGGTATGTTGCCTACCGGATGCCAAGGTCCGTGACATCTCGGACCGTCTTTTCCGGATTCTTAAGGGGGAGGGGGAACAGTCACAAGTTGTGGTACACTTCGGTACCAACGACATAGGTAAGAGAAGGGACGGGGATTTAAAACAGGAATTTAGGGAGCTGGGCTGGAAGCTGAGAGCCAAGACAAAACATGTGGCCATCTCTGGTACGTTGTCGGTGCCACGTGATAGCAAGTTGAGGAACAGGGAGAGAGTGCAGTTAAACATGTGGTTGCAGGGATGGTGTAGGAGGGAGGGTTTCAGCTACGTGGATAATTGGAACACATTCTGGAGAAGGTGGGACCTGTACAAACAGGAAGGGGTGCACCTGAACCAGAGGGGCACCAATATCCTGGGAGGGAAATTTGCTACGGCTCTTCAGGGGGGTTTAAACTAATTTGTCAGGGGAGTGGGAAAAGGAGTTGTAGTCCGGAAGTCAGTGTTGAGGGTAGTGAGGTATTGGGGAAGGTATCAAGGTCAAGGGTGGGTACCAGTCGACAGGAAGGTGGTTGAAGTGTGTCTACTTCAATGCAAGGATCATCCGGAACAAGGTAGATGAACTTGGGGCGTGGATTGGTACTTGGGACTACGATGTTGTGGCCATTACGGAGACATGGTTAGAACAAGGACAGGAATGGTTGTTGGACGTTTCAGGGTATAGATGTTTCACTAAGTGTAGGGAAGCTGGTAAAAGAGGTGGAGGGGTGGCATTGTTAATCAAGGATAGTTTAACGGCTGCGGAAAGGCACTTCGAGGGGGATCTGCACACTGAGGTAATATGGGCTGAGGTTAGAAATAGGAAAGGAGCGGTCACGTTGTTAGGAGTTTACTATAGGCCCCCAAATAGTAATAGAGATGTGGAGGAAGAAATTGCTAAGCAGATTATGGATATGTGTGGGGGTCACAGGGTAGTTGTCATGGGGGACCTTAACTTTCCAAATATTGATTGGAACCTTTGTAGGTCGAATAGTTTGTATGTGCATTTAGAAAGGAATAAACTCATTAACGATAGTCAGCATGGTTTTGTGAGAGGGAGGTCATGCCTCACTAACCTGGTGGAGTTTTTTGAAGAAGTGACTAGAATGGTTGACGAGGGAAGGGCCGTGGATGTCGTCTATATGGACTTTAGTAAAGCGTTTGACAAAGTCCCTCATGGTAGGTTGGTGCAAAAGGTTGGATCTCATGGGATAAAGGGGGAGGTGGCTAGATGGGTGGAGAACTGGCTTGGTCACACAAAGAAGACAGAGGGTGGTAGTGGAAGGGTCTTTTTCCGGCTAGATGCCTGTGACTAGTGGTGTTCCGCAGGGCTCTGTATTGGGGCCTCTGCTGTTTGTGATTTATATAAATGATCTGGAAGAAGGTGTAACTGGGGTGATCAGTAAGTTTGCGGACGACACGAAAATGGCTGGAGTTGCAAATAGTGAGGAACATTGTCAGAGGCTACAGAAGGATATAGATAGGTTGGAAATTTGGGCAAAGAAATGGCAGATGGAGTTCAATCCAGATAAATGCGAAGTGATGCATTTTGGTAGAACTAACGTAGGGGGGAGCTATATGATAAATGGCAGAACCATAAAGGGTGTAGATACACAGCGGGACCTGGGTGTGCAAGTCCACAGATCCTTGAAGGTGACGTGGATTGTGTTTATTGTGTTTGGAATATGTGGCATTCTTGGAAAGTCAGATTGGAGAAGGTAGTGAATAAGGCATATGGCATGCTTGCCTTATGGGGCATAGAGTATAAAAGTTGGGGTCTGATGTTGCAGTTGTATAGAATGTTGGTTCGGCCGCATTTGGAATACTGCGCCCAGTTCTGGTCGCCACACTACCAGAAGGACGTGGAGGCTTTGGAGAGAGTGCAGAGGAGGTTTACCAGGATGTTGCCTGGTATGGAAGGGCTTAGTTATGAGGAGAGATTGGGTAAACTGGGGTTGTTCTCACTGGAAAGACGGAGCATGAGGGGTGACCTAATAGAGGTGTATAAAATTATGAAAGGCATAGATAGGGTGAACGGTGGGAAGCTTTTTCCCAGGTCGGTGGTGACGTTCATGAGGGGTCATAGGTTCAAGGTGAGGGGGGGAGGTTTAACACGGATATCAGAAGGACGTATTTTACACAGAGGGTGGTGGGGGCCTGGAATGCGCTGCCGGGCAAGGTAGTGGAGGCGGACATACTGGGAACGTTTAAGACTTATCGAGATAGCCACATGAACGGAGTGGGAATGGAGGGATACAAAAGAATGGTCTAGTTGGGACCAGGGAGCGGCGCGGGCTTGGAGGGCCGAAGGGCCTGTTCCTGTGCTGTATTGTTCTTTGTTCTTTGACCCTCTGATAGGGCAGCACTCCTTCAGTACTAACCCTCTGACAGTGCAGCACTCCCTCAGTACTGACCCTCTGACAGTGCAGCACTCCCTCAGCACTGACCCTCTGACAGTGCAGCACTCCCTCAGTACTGACCCTCTGACAGTGTGGCACTCTCTCAGTACTGACCCTCTGATAGGGCAACATTCCTTCAGTACTGACCCTCTGACAGTGCAGCACTCACTCAGTACTGACCCTCTGACAGTGCAGCACTCCCTCAGTACTGAGGGACTTGCTGTTCAAATGATGATGGTGAATTGCTCTCAGACTCTCGTCTAGGTGTTCCCAGTGACAGCCATATCCTGTAAATCAATTGAAAAAACTCAGCAAAGATCCCCTTTTCTGTTATCACAGAGAAATCTAACAAAAAAAATCTGTTCAAAAACAATGAAAAAAGTCAGTTCCAACTGAACGGCAAAAATTTGGCAAATGTTATTGGAAATTCACAATCTCACTCAGATCTTAAACTCCCACTGACCGAGAATCAGGCGGGAGGAAATCTGACTTTCCAAGAATGCCACATATTCCAAACACAATAAACACAATTCACTGAAAACCAAGGAATTCCTTTGGCTTTTAATAATGTCAGCATTTCAAACTGATTTGAACAATATTCAAAACTTTATTACTGGATGGAGCAGTGCAGAGTTACCCAAGCTCGAGAAATATTCATTCATATTGCTTCAAACAACTGCACAAACCTTCAATGTTACGGGTACGGGTCCCACACACACTGACTGGGGTACAGTTCCACACACACTGACTCTCACTGGGGTACGGGTCCCACACACACTGACTGGGGTACAGTTCCACACACACTGACTCTCACTGGGGTACGGGTTCCACACACACTGACTCTCACTGGGATACGGGTCCCACACACACTGACTCTCACTGGGATTTGGGTTCCACACACACTGACTCTCACTGGGATACGGGTTCCACACACACTGACTCTCACTGGGATTCGGGTTCCACACACACTGACTCTCACTGGGATACGGGTCCCACACACACTGACTCTCACTGGGATTCGGGTTCCACACACACTGACTCTCACTGGGGTACGGGTTCCACACACACTGACTCTCACTGGGGTACGGGTTCCACACACACTGAACTCAGTGGGGTACAGGTTGCACACACACTGACTCTCACTGGGATATGGGTTCCACACACACTGACTCTCACTGGGATACGGGTTCCACACACACTGACTCTCACTGGGGTACGGGTCCCACACACACTGACTCTCACTGGGGTACGGGTCCCACACACACTGACTCTCACTGGGGTACGGGTCCCACACACACTGACTCTCACTGGGGTACGGGTCCCACACACACTGACTCTCACTGGGGTACGGGTCCCACACACACTGACTCTCACTGGGGTACAGGTACTGGGCATTGTAACCGAATATATCCTCTGTAAAATGAGGAGAGAGTTACCCAGATCCAACCAGCTGTCCCCATATCAGGAATGTCAACACATTCCTGGCTCTTATCTATTTGTTATCAGCTCATTAATGTTGACCTGTGGGATGGGGCAAAGGGCAAGGTTGAGAGGAAATTCATCAGCTCCGTAAAAAGCATGGTTTCCAATGTATTTTTAAACATTCCTTATCAGAGAACCCTCGCTCTCTCCAGGAACAGCCTTGTAGAAGAGTGACCTTAAACACGTGAAAAACATTTGAATTCTAACAATGGTAAAACCAGGGAGCATCGTGCCAATTCCAGCTCTATGGAAGAGTTATCTGATTTCCCTCAGCCACCTTGTTCTTCTCTTGGCAAGTATTTATCCAAATACTTCCACTGCCCTTTCAGGCAGTGCCTTCCAGATCACAACATTCTAGAATATACCAGATCACAATAACTCGCCGTAAATGAAACTCTGCACTTCCCTCTGGTTCTTTTCCCGATTCTCTTCAATCTGTGTCCCTCTGGTTACCACCCTCCCGTCACTGGAAACACTTTATTTTTATTGACCTAAAGGTTTTCATGATTTTGAATCAAAGTTTGGTCGCTTTTCCCATGCCTATTAGTGGGCCATAGAATCATCGAGTCACAGAGGTTTACTGCATGGAAACAGGCCCTTCAGCCCAACTTGTCCATGCCACCTAGCTTTTACCATTAAGCTAGTCCCAATTTCCCACATTTGGCCCATATCCCGCTATACCAATCTTATCCGTGTAACTTTCTAAATGCTTTTTAAAAGACAAAATTGTACCCGCCTCTACTACTGCCTCTGGCAGCTTGTTCCAGACATTCACCACCCTCTGTGTGAAAAAATTGCCCCTCTGGAGCCTCTTGTATCTCTCCCCTCTCACCTTAAAACTATGTCAAAGAACAAAGAACAATACAGCACAGGAACAGGCCCTTCGGCCCTCCAAGCCTGCGCCGCTCATAAGAACATAAGAAATAGGAGCAGGAGTAGGCCATCTAGCCCCTCGAGCCTGCCCCGCCATTCAATAAGATCATGGCTGATCTGACGTGGATCAGTACCACTTACCCGCCTGATCCCCATAACCCTTAATTCCCTTACCGATCAGGAATCCATCCATCCGTGACTTAAACATATTCAACGATGTAGCCTCCACCACTTCAGTGGGCAGAGAATTCCAGAGATTCACCACCCTCTGAGAGAAGAAGTTCCTCCTCAACTCTGTCCTAAACTGACCCCCCTTTATTTTGAGGCTGTGCCCTCTAGTTCTGGTTTCCTTTCTAAGTGGAAAGAATCTCTCCACTTCTACTCTATCCAGCCCCTTCATTATCTTATATGCCTCTATAAGATCACCCTCAGCCTTCTAAACCCCAACGAGTACAAACCTAATCTGCTCAATCTCTCCTCATAATGTACACCCCTCATCTCCAGTATCAACCTGGTGAACCTTCTCTGCACTCCCTCCAAGGCCAATGTATCCTTTCTCAAGTAAGGGGACCAAAACTGCACACAGTACTCCAGTTGCGGCCTCACCAGTGCCTTGTACAGTTGCAGCAAGACCTCCCTGCTTTTATATTCTATCCCCCTCGCGATAAATGCCAACATCCCATTTGCCTTCTTGATCACCTGTTGTACTTGCAGACTGAGTTTTTGCGACTCATGCACAAGGACCCCAGGTCCCTTTGCACAGCAGCATGTTGTAATTTTTTAAAATAATAATCCAATTTGCTATTATTTCTTCCAAAGTGAATAACCTCGCATTTGCCAATGTTATACTCCATCTGCCAGATCCTTGCTCACTCATTCAGCCTATTCAAATCTCTCTGCAGACCTTCCGCTTCCTCCACGCAATTTACTTTCCCACTTATCTTCGTGTCGTCAGCAAACTTTGTTACCCTACACTCAGTCCCCTCCTCCAGATCATCTATGTAAATAGTAAACAGTTGAGGCCCCAGTACCGATCCCTGCGGCACGCCACTAGTTACCATCTGCCAACCAGAAAAGCACCCATTTATTCCAACTCTCTGCTTCCTGTTGGATAGCCAATCCCCAATCCACGCTAACACCCTACCCCCAACTCCGTGTGCCCAATCTTCTGCAGCAACCTTTTGTGAGGCACCTTATCGAATGCCTTTTGGAAATCCAAAAACACCGCATCCACCGGTTCCCCTCCGTCAACCGCACTAGTCACATCTTCATAAAAATCCAGCAAGTTCGTCAAACATGACTTTCCTCTCATGAATCCATGCTGCGTCTGCTTGATCGAACCATTCTTATCCAGATGGCCCGCTATTTCTTCTTTAATGATGGATTCCAGCATTTTCCTAACTACAGACGTTAAGTTAACCGGCCTGTAGATACTTCCTTTTTTAAACAGCGGCGTAACAGTAGCCGTTTTCCAATCAGCTGGCACTACCCCAGAGTCCAGTGAATTTTGATAAATAACCACTAACGCATCCGCTATTACCTCTGACATTTCTTTCAATACCCTGGGATGCATTCCATCTGGGCCCGGGGACTTGTCCACCTTCAGTCCCATTAGTCTACCAAGCACTGCCTCCCTGGTAACATTAATTGTATCGAGTACCTCTCCTCCTACCAACCCTCTATCGTTAATATTCGGTAAACTATTTGTGTCTTCCACCGTGAAGACCGACACAAAAAACCTATTTAAAGTCTCAGCCATTTCCTCGTTTTCCACTATTAAATCCCCCCTCTCGTCCTCCAAGGGTCCAACATTCACTCCAGCCACTCTATTCCTTTTTATATATTTGTAAAAACTTTCACTATTATTTTTTATGTTTAGAGCTAGTTTAGTTTCATAATCTATCTTTCCTTTCTTTATCGCTTTCTTAGTCATTCTTTGTTGTTTTTTAAAGTTTCCCAATCTTCTAAGTCTCCACTATTTTTGGCCACTCTGTACGCATCATGTGCCCAACTAGACCATTCTTTTGTATCCCTCTATTCCCAGTCTGTTCACGTGGCTATCTAGATAAGTCTTAAACGATCCCAGCGTGTCCGCCTCAATCACCTTGCTTGGCAGTGCATTCCAGGCCCCCACCACCCTCTGTGTAAAATACGTCCCCCTGACATCTGTGTTGAACCTTGCCCCCCTCACCTTGAACCCGTGACCCCTTGTGTTTGTCACCTCCGACCTGGGAAAAAGCTTCCCACTGTTCACTCTATCTATGCCCTTCATAATTTTATACACCTCTATTAGGTCGCCCCTCATCCTCCGTCTTTCCAGGGAGAACAACCCCAGTTTACCCAATCTCTCCTCATAGCTAAGACCCTCCATACCAGGCAACATCCTGGTAAACCTTCTCTGTACTCTCTCCAAAGCCTCCACGTCCTTCTGGCAGTGTGGCGACCAGAACTGGACGCAGTATTCCAAATGTGGCCTAACCAACATTCTATACAGCTGCAACATCATATGCCAACTTTTATATTCTATGCCCCGTCCAATAAAGGCAAGCATGCCATATGCCTTCTTCACCACCCTCTCCACCTGTGCTGCCACCTTTAAGGATCTGTGGACTTGTACACCCAGGTCCCTCTGTGTGTCTATACTCCTGATGGTTCTGCCATTTATTGTATAGCTCCCCCTTACATTAGATCTACCAAAATGCATCACTTCACATTTATCTGGATTAAATTCTATCTGCCATTTCTACGCCCAATGTTCCAGCCTATCTATATCCTGCTGTATTCTCTGACAATGTTCATCACTATCCGCAACTCCAGCAATCTTCGTGTCGTCCGCAAACTTACTGATCACACCAGTTACATCTTCCTCCAAATCATTTATATATATCACAAACAGCAGAGGTCCCAGTACAGAGCCTTGCGGAACACCACTAGTCACAGACCTGCAACCGGAAAAAGACCCCTCCACTGCTACCCTCTGTCTTCTCTGGCTAAGCCAGTTCTCCACCCATCTAGCTAGCTCACCTTTTATCCCGTGAGATTTAACCTTTTGCACCAGCCTGCCATGAGGGACTTTGTCAAACGCTTTACTAAAATCCATATTGACGACATCCACGGCTCTTCCCTTGTCAATCGTTTTTGTCACCTCCTCAAAAAACTCAACCAAATTTGTGAGGCATGACCTCCCTCATACAAAACCATGCTGTCTATCGCTAATGAGATTCTTCAGTTCTAAATGCGCATATATCCTATCTCTAAGAATCTTCTCCAACAACTTCCCGACCACGGACGTCAAGCTCACCGGCCTATAAATACCCGGGTTATCCTTGCTACCCTTCTTAAATAACAGGACCACATTTGCTATCCTCCAATCCTCTGAGACCTCACCTGTGTCCAGTGAAGAGACAAAGATTTCTGTTAGAGGCCCAGAAATTGCATCTCTCGCCTCCCTGAGGAGGCTAGGATAGATGCCATCCAGCCCTGGGGATTTGTCTGTCTTAATGTTTCCTAAAAAACCTAACACTTCCTCCCTTGTAATTGAGATTTTTTCTAACGGGTCAACACATCTCTCTGAGACACTACCAGTCAATATGCCCCTCTCCTTTGTGAATACTGATGCAACGTATTCGTTTAGGATCTCACCTACTTCCTTTGGTTCTAAGCATAATTCCCCTCCTTTGTCCCTGAGAGGTCTGATTCTTTCCCTAACAACCCTCTTGTTCCTAACGTATGTATAGAAACATAGAAACATAGAAAACTACAGCACAAAACAGGCCCTTCGGCCCCACAAGTTGTGCCAAACATATCCCTACCATTTAGGCCTACCTATAACCCTCCATCCTATTAAGTCCCATGTACTCATCCAGGAGTCTCTTAAAAGACCCTATTGAGTTTGCCTTCACCACCACTGACGGCAGCCGATTCCACTCGCCCACCACCCTCTGTGTGAAAAACTTACCCCTAACATTTCCCCTGTACCTACACCCCAGCACCTTAAACCTGTGTCCTCTCGTAGCAGACATTTCCACCCTGGGAAAAAGCCTCTGAGAGTCCACCCGATCTATGCCTCTCAACATCTTGTGTACCTCTATTAGGTCTCCTCTCATCCTACGTCTCTCCAAGGAGAAAAGACCGAGCTCCCTCAGCCTATCCTCATAAGGCATGCCACTCAATCCAGGCAACATCCTTGTAAATCTCCTCTGCACCCTTTCAATCTTTTCCACATCCTTCCTGTAATGAGGCGACCAGAACTGAGCACAGTACTCCAAGTGGGGTCTGACGAGGGTCTTGTATAGCTGCATCATTATCCCCGGACTCCTAAACTCAATCTCTCGATTGATAAAGGCCAGCACACCATACGCCTTCTTAACCACCTCCTCCACCTGCGGGGCCAATTTTAGAGTCCTATGTACCCTGACCCCAAGGTCCTTCTGATCCTCGTATAACATGTATAAAATGCCTTCGGTTCTCTAGTTTTAGACTCCCCTACATTTGCGAAAAGATGTTGACTATCTACCTTATCTTTGTCCATCGTTATTTTATACACCTCTGTAAGATCACCCCTAAGCCTCCTATGCTCCAGGGAAAATAGTCGCAGTCTATCCAGCCTCTCCTTATAACTCAAACCATCAAGTCCTGGTAGCATCCTATTAAATCTTTTCTACACTCTTTCTAGTTTAATGATATCCTTTCTATAATCGGGTGACCAGAACTGCACACATTATTCCAAGTGTGGTCTTACCAATGTCTTGTACAACTTCAACAAGACGGCCCAACTCCTGTATTCAGTGGTCTGACCAATGAAACCGAGCATGTTGAATGCCTTCTCCACCATTCTGTCCACCTGTGACTCCACTTTCAAGGAGCTATGAACATGTACCCCTAGATCTCTTTGTTCTGTAACTCTCCCCAACGCCCTACCATTAACTGAGTAAGTCCTACCCTGATTCAATCTACCAAAATGCATCACCTCGCATTTGTCTAAATTAAACTCCATCTGCCATTCGTCAGCCCACTGGCCCAATTGATCAAGATCTCATTGTAATCCGAGATAACCTTCCTCACTGTCCACTGCGTCACCAATCTTGGTGTCATCTGGTCACAAACACCCAACAACTCAGCATAGTCCTGGAAATAGAAATTCACCAAAGATCCTTAGGCAGCACCTTCCAAACCCATGATCACTACTATCTAGAAGGACAAGAGCAGCAGATACCTGGGAACACCACCACCTACAAGTTCCCCATCAAGTCACTCACCATCCTGACTTGGAAATATATCACCGTTCCTTCGCAGTGCCCGGCCAAATCCTGGAACTACTTCCCCAACGGCATTGTGGGTCAACCAATAGCACGTGGGTTGCAGCGTTTCAAGAAAGAAACTCACCAGCACCTTCTCGAGGGCAACTAGGGATGGGCAATAAATGCTGGCCAGCGACGCCCATGACACATGAATGAATAAAAAGATCAAACCTGGCCATTTTCCTGACCTGTGTGACTCAGGTAATCTTCAGTTCTCAGTTTGAAGGCAGGTCCCACCCACAACGTCACAACCTCCAGCATTGTTCGGGTAAGGAGGGAGGTCCCAAAGCCTGAGTGGGGATCGAATCCTGCTCTTTATCCTTAATCTGATCCACACTGGCCATTCAGCCCATCGATCCACGCAGCTCACCAAGGAGTCTGAGTCAGCCGCGTCCACCTGTCCATCAGCTGGATAGTGATGATAGAGGCTCCAATCGTCTGACTGACCAGCAATCTCTGCCACCCTTACTGCCCTCCATTGGCGTGTGGTGGAAGGATTGACAGATTGATAGCCATTCTGTTTGGCTGCATTATAAATGCACCTTCCTTGGCCAACAAGCCCTACAGCTTCTGGCTTAGAGGCAGGGAGACTGCACAGAAGCTCAGGCTGGAGTCACGGATTCAAATCCCATCATGAACGCTGCTGACATTGAATGACCTGGCTGTTAGTGATGGTCACCATGACAACTATCATTTATTGTTGTAAGAGCCACTAATGCCCTTTCGGGAAGGAAGTTTTCCTTCCTACCTGCACGTGATTCCAAATCCACAGCAATGTGGTTAACTTTCAATTACTCATGGAGCAACTCGGAATGAGCAACAAATGGTGATACTTACCAACAATTCCCACATTCCATGAAAGAATAACAGGGAATTCCGAGATGAGGAGAGGCTGAGGAATATTGAACAATACAAAAATAATTGCGTTATTGACTGATCAGACTGATCAATCTCTGTGAATGAGTCGACAATAGAACCAAGCATCGGATGAGGAGGAACTGAGACAGGGATTGAGATAGAGGGATTGAGGTGTAGAGACTGAGAGGGAGGGGTTGAGACGAAGGGGTTGAGACGAAGGGGTTGAGTCGGAGGGGTTGAGTCGGAGGGGTTGAGACGAAGGGGTTGAGACGGAGGGGTTGAGACGGAAGGGTTGAGACGAAGGGGTTGAGACGGAAGGGTTAAGACGGAGGGGTTGAGACGGAGCGGTTGAGACGGAAGGGTTGAGACGAAGGGGTTGAGACCAGATGGGAAGAGGGAGGTGGCAGTGGAGAGAATTCTGAGGCTAGATCTTCGGAAGACAATCCCTGAATTTTACCAAAACTCTGTAACTCACATTTCTTACAACTGGTCCCTGGGTAAAGTCCCCAAATTCATTGTCCTCCATCCCCTCTGTGGGAACCATCTAGGCATGAGCCCCAACATGTTAAATTCGGATGGGAATGACCCCTTCCCACCCCTGAAGTTACAATCCTGGGTGGGGAGGGATAAACCGCCTCACTTTCTTTATTCAACTCTGTTGGTTGCAAGAAGATTACTTCAAAAGGGATCCCTTCCCTTGTGGAAACCTATTCCCAGTCCCAATATATTCATGTTTTATGAGGGGACAATTTAACCAGACTTTCTTGAGTTAAGAAAGAGTAAGTTTTTAAGATACCAGTCACAAGGAAAATAATAAAGGATCTGCATATGCACTCACATAGATTAGAAATGAGAAGTGAGTCCAGAATAACTCAAAAGCAAGATACACAAATCAGTCTTTGATTTGTCCATGAGGAGTTGGTGAAATGCTGTGGCCTTTTGAAACTTGTGATTCCAGTCTTGCTGACTTCAGCAGTTGAATAGCTGGCTTTAAGATTCCAAGATCTGACAGTTTCGTGAAGAGTAGTTGCTTACTTTTCAGCTGTGACTTTGCTGAGTTGACTTGCTTCAGCAATCAGCGATTTGTATTTCTCACCTGTCAGGGGAGGCTTTTTGTTTGTGTGTCACACACTCTGACATACCCAGCGCGAGTCCACACTGACCAAATTTTGATGTGCTTTTTATCCCAATCTCTCACACACTCCTGGAAGGTGAAAATCCCCAAACTGGCCTAGAACATAACTTACTGCCAAGGTGATAATTAGCTTCCATTATCTCCACAGGAGATAGTTCACATCTGTATGCCTTCTCCTTTTGGAATGTCAGTCTGAGATAGGGTGTGACATCCTCTTCACATAACCCACAGGAATCTCTCAGACAGTCACTGAATTTTACTTTCTCAGCTGCCTTTGGCTTGTATATCCATTTTTTTAAACTCAGCTTATTTAAAAGTTCAATATATCTGTAAATAATTTGGAGTTTTGCTCCATCATCATCATTCCGTGGACGCTGATGCTGGTTGGGCCACTGAGAAACCCATGGAAGTGGTCTTGGTTGCAGTGTCATGTCTTTGCCCTCAGTTTGCCTGTTATTTCACATTCACCTCATGTTAATCCTGAAGGTTAGAATATAAATGAGATGTTGGAAATGGTTTTATTTTTCTGACTTTGTCGAGTAAAGTAGACTGAGTTTGTTCAGAAACTCGAATGTTTAATCTCTGAGCAAATACCCGGGATCACAAACCCTGTCTGCTTCAAACATGATGTGGAGATGCCGGCGTTGGATTGGGGTAAACAGACTAAGAGGTTTCACAACACCAGGTTAAAGTCCAACAGGTTTATTTGGTAGAAAACGCCACTAGCTTTCGGATCGCTGCTCCTTCGTCAGGTGAGTGGGAGATCTGCTAACAAACAGCAAACAGGGGATATAAAGACACAAACTCAATTTACAGAATAATGAATAATGATTGGAATGCGAGTCTTTACAGCTAATCAAGTCTTAAATGTACAGACAGTGTGATTGGAGGGAGCATTAAGCACAGGCTAAAGAGATGTGTATTGTCTCCAGACAGGACAGCCAGTGAGATTTTGCAAGTCCAGGCAAGTTGTGGGGGTTACAGATAGTGTGACATGAACCCAAGATCCCGGTTGAGGCCGTCCTCATGTGTGTGGAACCTGGCTATCAGTCTCTGCTCAGCGACTCTGCGCTGTCGTGTGTCGTGAAGACCACCTTGGAGAACGCTTACCCGAATATCAGAGGCCGAATGCCCGTGACCGCTGAAGTGCTCCCCAACAGGAAGAGAACAGTCTTGCCTGGTGATTGTTGAGCGGTGTTCATTCATCCGTTGTTGTAGCGTCTGCATGGTCTCCCCAATGTACCATGCCTCGGGACATCCTTTCCTGCAGCGTATCAGGTAGACAACGTTGGCCGAGTTGAAGAGTAGGTACCGTGTACCTGGTGGATGGTGTTCTCACGTGAGATGATGGCATCCGTGTCGATGATCCGGCACGTCTTGCAGAGGTTGCTGTGGCAGGGTTGTGTGGTGTCGTGGTCACTGTTCTCCTGAAGGCTGGGTAGTTTGCTGTGGACAATGGCCTGTTTGAGGTTGTGCGGTTGTTTGAAGGCAAGAAGTGGGGGTGTGGGGATGGCCTTGGCGAGATATTCGTCTTCATCAATGACATGTTGAAGGCTCCGGAGCAGACAAGATACTGAAAGGACTACAGATCACGAACCCACTCAGGTCAACCTAGAACACATACTACGCTGAGAGACTTTGCCATCACACCTCTCTCACACTCCTCAACCACCTCATACACCAGCTCTACAGCAAACGCCGCAGCCTGGAAACCAAGATAGAGTCCATATTCTCAACTTGCCCTCAGGACGCAGACCAGCTGCGAAACTCTGCCGAGCAGACGAGACAAAGGAACTACGCCATCTACGTGCACCAAGAACAGGAAACTTGAGAAACTCGGCATCACCACCAGCAGCAACCAAGCCTCCCCCGGTACCACAGTAGAAAACAGTACCACTGCAGGGAAGTCCATTGTCAACTTGTCGGACTACACACTTCAACCAGATGAAATCGAAGTTCTCAGCCGAGGGCTCAATTTTTGCCCTACCACCAAAATGGACCCCATCAGTCTCGCAGCAGACACAGAGGAATTCATCAGGCGAATGAGGCTGCAGGAGTTCTTCCACAAACCCCAAGAGGCCAACAGCGAACACAATGAGATAGCCAATGAACCGGAACAGCCGACAGGGAGATCCGCAGTGCATCCGAAGACGAAAGAGTCGAATTGGACTCCTCCGGAAGGCCGCTGCCCTCGACTTGACATGTATGCCCAAACCATCAGGAGGTGCGTCAACACCAGATTCATCAGCTGCACTCACAAGACAGCCCCGAACATCATCCAAGCACAACGCAACGTCATCCGCACTCTCAAGACCAACCGCAACATTGTCATCAAACCAGCAGACAAAGGAGGGGCCATCGTCATACTGAACTGAACGGATTATTGCAAAGAAGTGCACCGACAACTGAACAACGAGGAACACTACAGACAGTTACCCGCAGATCCGACCAAAGAACACACCCGTCAACTCAACACTCTGATCAAGACCTTTGATCCGGACCTTCAGAACACCCTCCGTGCTCTCATCCCACGTACTCCCCGCGTTGGAGATCTCTACTGCCTCCTGAAGATACACAAGGCAAACACACCCGGCCGTCCCATCGTATCGGGCAATGGGACCCTGTGCGAGAACCTCTCCGGCTATGTCGAGGGCATCCTGAAACCCATTGTACAAAGAACCCCCAGCTATTGTCGCGACACTACGGACTTCCTACAGAAACTCAGCACACATGGAGCAGTTGAACCAGGAGCACTCTTCGTCACAATGGATGTCTCGGCACTCTACACCAGCATCCCCCACGATGATGGCATTGCTGCAACTGCCTCAATACTCAACGCTGAAAACTGCCAGTTTCCAGATGCAATTTTACAACTCATCCGCTTCATCCTGGACCACAATGTCTTCACCTTCAACAACCAGTTCTTCATCCAGACACACGGAACAGCCATGGGGACCAAATTCGCACCTCAATATGCCAACATCCTCTTGCACAGGTTCGAACATAGAACATAGAACATAGAACAGTACAGCACAGAACAGGCCCTTCGGCCCACGATGTTGTGCCGACCTTCATCTGAAACCAAGATCAAGCTATCCCACTCCCTACCATCCTGGTGTGCTCCATGTGCCTATCCAATAACCGCTTAAATGTTCCTAAAGTGTCTGACTCCACTATCACTGCAGGCAGTCCATTCCACACCCCAACCACTCTCTGCGTGAAGAACCTACCTCTGATATCCTTCCTATATCTCCCACCATGAACCCTATAGTTATGCCCCCTTGTAATAGCTCCATCCACCCGAGGAAATAGTCTTCTTCACCGCACAGGACCTTCAACCGATGCTATACACTAGATACATCGATGACATTTTCTTCCTTTGGACTCACGGTGAACAATCACTAAACAACTATATGATGACATCAACAAGTTCCATCTCACCATCAGACTCACCATGGACTACTCTCCGGAATCAGTTGCATTCTTGGACACACGTATCTCAATTAAGGACGGTCACCTCAGCACCTCACTGTACCGCAGGCCCACGGATAACCTCACGATGCTCCACTTCTCCAGCTTCCACCCTAAACACGTTAAAGAAGCCATCCCCTACGGACAAGCCCTCCGAATACACAGGATCTGCTCGGATGAGGAGGATTGCAACAGACACCTCCAAACGCTGAAAGATGCCCTCATAAGAACAGGATATGGCGCTCGACTCATCGATCAGCAGTTCCGACGCGCCACAGCGAAAAACCGCACCGACCTCCTCAGAACACAAACGCGGGACACGGTGGACAGAGTACCCTTCGTCGTCCAGTACTTCCCCGGAGCGGAGAAGCTACGACATTTCCTCCGGAACCTTCAACATGTCATTGATGAAGATGAATATCTTGCCAAGGCCATCCCCACACCCCCACTTCTTGCCTTCAAACAACCACACAACCTCAAACAGACCATTGTCCGCAGCAAACTACCCAGCCTTCAGGAGAACAGTGACCACGACACCACACAACCCTGCCACAGCAACCGCTGCAAGACGTGCCGGATCATCGACACGGATGCCATCATCTCACGTGAGAACACCATCCACCAGGTACACGGTACATACTCTTGCAACTCGGCCAACGTTGTCTACCTGATACGCTGCAGGAGAGGATGTCCCGAGGCATGGTACATTGGGGAGACCATGCAGACGTTACGACAACGGATGAATGAACACCGCTCGACAATCACCAGGCAAGACTGTTCTCTTCCTGTTGGGGAGCACTTCAGCGGTCACGGGCATTCGGCCTCTGATATTTGGGTAAGCGTTCTCCAAGGTGGTCTTCACGACACACGACAGCGCAGAGTCGCTGAGCAGAGACTGATAGCCAAGTTCCGCACACATGAGGACGGCCTCAACCGGGATCTTGGGTTCATCAGTAACCCCCACAACTTGCCTGGACTTGCAAAATCTCACTGGCTGTCCTGTCTGGAGACAATACACATCTCTTTAGCCTGTGCTTAATGCTCTCTCCACTCACATTGTCTGTACATTTAAGACTTGAATAGCTGTAAAGACTCGCATTCCAATCATTATTCATTATTCTGTAAATTGAGTTTGTGTCTTTATATGTCCTGTTTGCTGTTTATGAGCAGATCTCCCACTCATCTGACGAAGGAGCAGCGCTCCGAAAGCTAGTGGTGTTTGCTACCAAATAAACCTGTTGGACGTTAACCTGGTGTTGTTAGACTCCTTACTGTGCTTCAAACAAGCCAGGTTGTAACATTTGGGGATCTGGTCCAGGATCACAATTCTCCTGAGAATCGTACACATCTCATTCCCCAATTTACTCAGAGACTGGGTCCCAAACTGTTACATTCTAGGAGAAATCTCTTGAATTTACATTTGAATGAAACGATCTTAACCTCTCCACTTGGACCCACAGAAGATCGGTTTCATGGATTCATCACCTTCAGGATTCAGTATTCAGTGATGAACCTCACACAGGATTGATAGTGGATGGAGGAACAGCAGAGTGGCTGGAATGATGAACCTATTAACCTTCCCAGCTTCAATATATAACCTGGATTTGTATTCCCTGGAATATAGAAGGATGCTGGATGATTTAATTGAGGGTAAATTGAGTTAAGATGCTTGCCAACATCAACTATAATCTCATTGAATAAGTAGAACAGGCTTGCGGGGCTGAAAGGCCTTGTGTTCCGATGAGATGGTCATGGGTGTGAATCCTGCCTTGGTCTATGGTTCAGCCAATGGCCAAGTCACTGCTTCTTAACGGTGGCATATCACCCGGAGAGAATCAGACTGGGAAACCCCTCCTTGAGCACAGCTGAAAACTTGCCCCTGAGGAGAGCTGTCCTTAAATTTCCCAGCCAGTAACAGAACACCAGGAGGGTCAGGGTTTGGGACAGAGCGGTTGAGTATAACTCTGGCCAGCTGCTGGAAACCAGATGGAGAAGTGGGCTGGGTTGGTAATCCAAATATTTCTCCAAACTGACTGAATGTAACTTCAGGAAATAAAGAGTCTTGCCCCCAGCTGGAGGATTCCCCTTAGAAAACCTGGGAACTTTCTGTGGATGCGGAGGTGGGGATGATTTGTCTCTGAGTCAGGAGGTTGTTACTTCAGACTCACTCCAGAGACCAGAGCACAACATTTAGACTGGCACTCCCGGGAAAAAGATAGAAAGGTCTGGGGTCACTGGCTCAAGAACAGCTACTTCCCTGCTGCTATCAGACTTTTGAATGGACCTACCTTGCATTAAGTTGATCTTTTTCTACACCCTAGCTATGACTGTAACACTACATTCTGTGCTCTTTTCCTTTTGTTCTCTATGAATGGTACGCTTTGCCTGCATAGCATGCAAGAAACAATGCTTTTCACTGTATCCCAATATATCTAATAAGAAAATTAAATCAAAATCAAATGAAACTGAAGGAATGCTGCACTGTCAGAGGGTCAGTACTGAGGGAGTGCCACACTGTCAGAAGGTCAGTACTGAGGGAGTGCTGCACTGTCAGAGGGTCAGTACTGAGGGAGTGCTGCACTGTCAGAGGGTCAGTACTGAGGGAGTGCCGCACCGTCAGAGGGTCAGTACTGAGAGAGTGCTGCACTGTCAGAGAGTCAGTACTGAGGGAGTGCCGCACTGTCAGAGGGTCAGTACTGAGGGAGTGCCGCACTGTCAGAGGGTCAGTACTGAGGGAGTGCCTCACTGTCAGAGGGTCAGTACTGAGGGAGTGCCGCACTGTCAGAGGGTCAGTACTGAGGGAGTGCTACATTGTCAGAGGGTCAGTACTGAGGGAGTGCTGCACTGTCAGAGGGTCAGTACTGAGGGAGTGCCGCATTGTCAGAGGGTCAGTACTTGCAGATCCCACTGTTCGTGGGATCTTGCTTTGTGAAAACTGGCAGCCATTTTCCCGACAGGATAACAGTGATTCCAGTTGAATGAGGGTGCATTGCTGGGTTGTGATGGACATCACTATTGAAATGTAATTTCTGTGTTTCCTTATTTTGGTTTCTATGATAAGACCTTTTACTTTAAATCTGTGGTGAAGATTTGTTTTGACCTGCTGCTGCTGCTGCTTTTTTTAAAACACAGATCATTTAAGCCCGGAGCGGCTGCTTTGCAAGGAGGAGATGTAGTTTTCTGATAATGAATATGTTAAGTGTTGGTTGCCAGTCTGAGGGTGAAGGCAGTTGGAGGACTCGACACTGAGCGACTGAACACTTGCTGCACGTTTACTCTGAGTCTCCACATCGGTCAATCCCTGTTCAAGGAGAATGATGGAAATTGGGAGCTGATATTTGGTGTAGTATTTTGCTGCCAACATTTGTGTGTTTGAACTGTCATATCTTAGATAAAGTTTGCAGTGGAAAGAGTTTATAAAATATTCCTTTGTGTCTTTATCTTTTGCATGGAGCTTTTGTGTGCAAGGTTTAAAATAAATGAAAACAAACAGGCAAGTTCCACAGCCACCTTCTGAAGGACACGAAATCCTTCTCCTATGTCCAATCCTGAAGAATTCTCCTTGTGTTCCTTGGAACGGTCCATGCTTTGATGCCTGCTCCTGCTTTACTTCTCTTCAATCTTTGCACACATTGTGTGATAGTTCCTTTACCTGAGTTATTCCATGGCTCCCTCCCCTTCCTCACCCACATGCTGCCTCTCAGCAACATCCACAGACATGGGCTTCCGCCCTCAGAGCTTTTTTCTTTGTATGGCTGGGGAAGCAGTTATAGTTTGTTGTTGAGGGGCCGAATAGCCTCCTGTGATGATATGTGTATATTTTTATGTGTCCTATGTATATACTCTGTGTAGATAAGGGTCAGAGGGTCAGTACTGAGGGAGTGCCGCACTGTCAGAGGGTCAGTACTGAGGGAGTGCCGCACCGTCAGAGGGTCAGTACTGAGGGAGTGCTGCACTGTCAGAGGGTCAGTACTGAGGGAGTGCTGCACTGTCAGAGGGTCAGTACTGAGGGAGTGCCGCACTGTCAGAGGGTCAGTACTGAGGGAGTGCCGCACCGTCAGAGGGTCAGTACTGAGAGAGTGCTGCACTGTCAGAGGGTCAGTACTGAGAGAGTGCCGCACCGTCAGAGGGTCAGTACTGAGAGAGTGCTGCACTGTCAGAGGGTCAGTACTGAGAGAGTGCTGCACTGTCAGAGGGTCAGTACTGAGAGAGTGCCGCAGTGTAAGAGGGTCAGTACTGAGAGAGTGTCGCACTGTCAGAGGGTCAGCACTGAGGGCGTGCTGCACTGTCAGAGGGTCAGTACTGAGGGAGTGCTGCACTGTCAGAGGGTCAGTGCTGAGGGTGTTCTGCACTGTCAGAGGGTCAGTACTGAGGGAGTGCTGCACTGTCAGAGGGTCAGTACTGAGGGTGTGCTGCACTGTCAGAGAGTCAGTACTGAGGGAGTGCTGCACTGTCAGAGAGTCAGTACTGAGGGAGTGCTGCACTGTCAGAGGGTCAGTACTGAGGGTGTGCTGCACTGTCAGAGAGTCAGTACTGAGGGAGTGCTGCACTGTCAGAGAGTCAGTACTGAGGGAGTGCTGCACTGTCAGAGGGTCAGTACTGAGGGAGTGCTGCACTGTCAGAGAGTCAGTACTGAGGGAGTGCTGCACTGTCAGAGGGTCAGTACTGAGGGTGTTCTGCACTGTCAGAGGGTCAGTACTGAGGGAGTGCTGCACTGTCAGAGGGTCAGTACTGAGGGAGTGCTGCACTGTCAGAGGGTCAGTATTGAGGGAGTGCCGCACTGTCAGAGGGTCCGTATTGAGGGAGTGCCGCACTGTCAGAGGGTCAGTACTGAGGGAGTGCTGCACTGTCAGAGGGTCAGTACTGAGGGAGTGCTGCACTGTCAGAGGGTCAGTATTGAGGGAGTGCCGCACTGTCAGAGGGTCAGTACTGAGGGAGTGCCGCACTGTCAGAGGGTCAGTACTGAGGGAGTGCCGCACTGTCAGAGGGTCAGTACTGAGGGAGTGTCGCACTGTCAGAGGGTCAGTGCTGAGGGAGTGCCGCACTGTCAGAGGGTCAGTGCTGAGGGAGTGCCGCACTGTCTGAGGGTCAGTGCTCCAGGGTGGTTCCTGGTGAATGTTGTGCACGATGAAATGGTGTCTTGAGTTTGAAAAATCTTAATTATTCTGATTGGGCCCAAAGCCTTGCCAGCCTGGCATCATGGGAGCTGCTCCCTCATTGGTGCCAGTGGCTTCTGGACTGACGCTACCAGACCTGCTGGGTTTTTCATCATTTTCTGGGTTTTTTTCTGGTTTCAGTGTTTCTCTTTCGAGGTGGACCTCCATCGTCAGGCTTCCTGGAACCAGACCATACACTGAGCTTGAGCCAAACTGCTTCTAATAGGTTCAAAGCCAAGTGAGTAGAAATCATAGAAATCATAGAAACCCTACAGTGCAGAAGGAGGCCATTCGGCCCATCAAGTCTGCACCGACCACAATCTCACCCAGGCCCTACCCCCACATATTTACCCGCTAATCCCTCTAACCTACGCATCTCAGGACTCTAAGGGGCAATTTTTAACCTGGCCAATCAACCTAACCCCGCACATCTTTGGACTGTGGGAGGAAACCGGAGCACCCGGAGGAAACCCACGCAGACACAAGGAGAATGTGCAAACTCCACACAGACAGTGACCCGAGCCGGGAATCGAACCCGCGACCCTGGAGCTGTGAAGCAGCAGTGCTAACCACTGTGCTACCGTGCCGCCCGGTAGCACAGTAGAATCCAGCCGTTTACTGAGCGACACAGAGTATCCTGAAGAGTGTTACACAGATGCTGCTAACTAAAGGCACCTCACTCTCAACACATCCCCAAGGGACTTCCATCCACCTGTTGCCTGGGTGCAGATTCTCGACTGGAGACCCCAGGCCACCATTAAAGTAATTTCTTTTTGTTGAGAACTGCTTTTGAGAAAAAAAACGGCTGGCTGAATAATTGTCAAGGGCTATGTTTTTGTTTTCTGGGGCTACTTTCTTACTGTGCATGTGTGTGGGAGGATAATGCTGACTGTGGGAGGGGTGGGGGGAATGGAGGTGATGCTAATTGGGGGGGGGGGGAGGGGGGTGAGGGGGAGGGGGATGGTGGGGTGTGATGGGGGTGGGGTGGTGTGAGGGGGAGGGGGTGTGAGGGGTGTGTGAGGAGAGTGGATGGGGGGATGCTGACTGTGGGGGGAGTGTGAGGGGGTGGGGGTGTGTGAGGGGGGTGGGGGGGATGTTGACTGTGGGGGGTGAGGGTGAGGAGGTGCGTGAGGGAGATGGGGTGATGCTGACTGTGGGGTGGTGGGGGGATATGGGGGGATGCTGACTGTGGGGGGTTTGAAGGGGAGGGAGGGGGGATGTGGGGGGGGATGGGATGTTAGGGGGTGGTTGGGGGGATGTTGGAGGGTTGGTGACTGTGGGGGATGGGGGTGAGGGGGATGGGGGGATGCTCACTGTGGGTGATGGGGGTGGGGGGGATGCACAATGTGGGGGATGGGGTGAGGGGTGTGGGGAGGGATGCTCACTGTGGGGGATGGGTGAAGGGATGCTGGGGGTGAAGGGGGATGGGGCTGAGGGGGGATGTTGGAGGTGTGGGAAGATGGGGTGAGGGGAGGGGATGTTGGGGGTGAGGGGGGATGGGGTGAAGGGAGGTGGTGTTGGGGGTGAGGGGGGATGGGGGCGTGGGGAGGGGATGTTGGGGGTGAGGGGGGATGGGGTGAGGGGAGGGGGTGTTGGGGGTGAGGGGGGATGGGGGCGTGGGGAGGGGATGTTGGGAGTGAGGGGGGGATGGGGGTGAGGGTGGAGAGGGGAGGATGGGGGTGAGAGGAGTGTGAGGGGGGATGGGATGAGGGGGTGGGTATGAGGGGAGTATGAGGGGGATGGAGGGAGGGCAGCGAGGGGGGATGTGATGAGGGGGTGAGGATGGGATGGGGGGGATGGGGTGAGGGGGGATGGGGTGAGGGGGGGATGGGGGTGAGGGGAGTGGGATGGGGTGAGGGGGGATGGGGGTGAGGGGGAATGGGGTGAGGGGGGATAGGTGAGGGGGATGGGGGTGAGGGGAGTGTGAGGGAGTGAGGGGGATGGGGTGAGGGGGGATGGGGGTGAGGAGAGTGTGAGGGGGATGGGGTGAGGGGGGTAAGGGGGATGGGGGTGAGGGGAGTGTGAGGTGGGTGAAGGGGGATGGGGATGAGGGGAGTGTGAGGGGGTGAGGGGGAGTGTAAGAGAGGTGAGGGGAATGAGGGGGCCGGTGTGAGGGGAGTGTGATGGGGGTGAGGGGGATGGGGGTGAGGGGGATGGGGGTGAGGGGGATGGGGGTGAGGGGGATGGGGTGAGGGGGCCGAGGTGAGGGGAGTGTGATGGGGGTGAGGGGAGTGTGAATGGGGTGAGGGGGCCGGGGCGAGGGGAGTGTGAGGGGGGTGAGGGGGATGGGGTGAGGGTAGTGTGAGGGGGGTGAGGGTACTGTGAAGGGGGTGAGGGGAGTGTGAGGGGGGTGAGGGGGATGGGGGTGAGGGTAGTGTGAGGGGGGTGAGGGGAGTGTGAAGGGGATGGGGGTGAGGGGAGTGTGAGGGGTGAGAGGGATGGGGGGGATGAGGGTGAGGGAGCCGGGGTGAGAGGGGTGAGGGGAGTGTGAGAGGAGTGAGGGGAGTGTGAGGGGGGTGAGGGGAGTGTGCCGGGGGTGAAGGGGATGGAGGTGAGGGGGGTCAAGGTGAGGGGGTGAGGTGAGTGTGAGGGGAGTGTGAGGGGAGTGAGGGGAGTGTGAGGGGGGTGTGGGGGATGGGGGTGAGGGGGGGTGAGGTCGATGGGGGTGAGGGGGATTGGGGTGAGGGGAGTGTGAAGGGGATGGGGGTGAGGGGAGTGAGGGGCGTGTGAGGGGGATGGGGTGAGGGGAGTGTGAGGAGGATGGGGGTGAGGGTGGGTGAGGGGGGATGGGGGTGAGGGTGGGTGAGGGGGGATGGCGGTGAGCGGAATGGAGTGGGGGGTGTGAGGGGGATGGGGGTGAGGGGAGTGTGAGGGGGGTGAGGGGAGTGTGAGGGGCGTGAGGGGAGTGTGAGGGGGGTGAGGGGGATGGGGGTGAGGGGAGTGTGAGGGGGATGGGGTGAGGGGAGTGTGAGGGGGATGGGGGTGAGGGTGGGTGAGGGGGGATGGCGGTGAGCGGAATGGAGTGGGGGGTGTGAGTGGGATGGGGGTGAGGGGAGTGTGAGGGGGGTGAGGGGAGTGTGAGGGGCGTGAGGGGAGTGTGAAGGGGGTGAAGGGGATGGGGGTGAGGGGAGTGTGAAGGGGATGGGGTGAGGGGAGTGAGGGGGGTGAGGGGAGTGTGAGGGGGATGGGATGAGGGGAGTGTGAGGGGGATGGGGTGAGGGGGATGGGGGTGAGGGGGATGGGGGTGAGGGGGGCGGGGGGTGGGGGTGAGGGGGGTCTGGGCTGGGCCGGTACGATGATGATTTCGGAAGAGATTCTGACAGAAAATTGGGGGCTCCAGCCTGGGTTCTGGGCTCCAGCCAATGGGGGGTCTCGATACTGAGAGGTGGGCGTGGGAGCACCAATCAGAGCCTGGTAGCTCTGCGCTTGCTGATTGGCTGATTCTATGTTCCTGAGCCAATCTGCAGGCAATGTGGATGAGCCTCGGGCTGTGATTGGTGGAGTCCCTTTCGAGCGGGAAACCCTGTCCCAGGCCTTGGCGATGGTGAATTGGGAGCAGTTTGGACGGATCCGGATTGGCTGCTCGCAGCTTCCAGAACTTTCCCTCAGTAAAGCAGCAGCGGCTTTCCCACACTCAGAGCCGGCAGCCTGAGACACAGTGAGGTGGCTGGCCTCACATCGGAGAGTGAGCCTGAGAGGCCCTCAGCGAGGAGGAGGCACCGGCCAGCGGGGCAGAGGGAGCAGCAGGGGACTGAGGAGGGAGGGACTAGACCCCAGGCCAGGGCTGAGGAGGGAGGGACTCGAGCCCCAGGTCAGGGCTGAGAAGGGAGGGAGGCGAACCCCAGGCCAGGACTGAGGAGGGAGGCGAGGGTGAGGCCACACCCTAGCCCGGCAGCCTGCGCCAATACCCTAGCCCGGCAGCCCAGGCCAGCAGTGAGGCGAGGCGTTGAGGTCGGCAGGGACAACCTGACCCCCAGAGCTTGGGGGGGGTGGGGGGGTGAGGAAGGTGGCTGTTTGTGAAAATTCACAGTGATTGCAATGAAGACAGATCAGTCAATATGAAGCCACACAATGAATCTGAGAGTCAGAAATGCCGAAAGTTGAAGGCGAGGCCAGGGGATGGAGCTTGGCACCAAGACAGTTTGCTGTTTTACTTTAAAAGGTTTGAAGTATTGAGCAATGCACAAACTGCACATTCACCCCCAACAACAACATCCACCACAAGCTTTGGTCATTTGATGACTTTGACTTGCCGGTTTCTGGAGACAACACATCGCCAGAAAACCTTGAACCAGAAGTGGATTCTGAAATGGGAATGGAACTACAAGATACTGCTCCAGCTGATTCTTCCGCAGCTGAAGTGAGGGAAGAAACCTACCTTGAAGACATTGTCTTATGGCCAAAATCCATTCCATTGAGTATGATAGAATATTTCACAATAAATAAACCAGAGAATAAAGATAATATGGAAAGTTTGAGAAAGAGTTTGAGGGATGAGGCTGAAAGCAGTTTGGAATTCCTCATGAGTCCTGTTTTCTGAGGGTGTCGAGAAATGACTTGCTGAAAAGGAGTAATTGGTTGATTTGTTTTGCTAATCTCTAAGGCAGTCCACTGTTTGCAAATTGTTCCCTGACCCCAGTAAAGAGTTACACACATTGATCAACGGGTCCTCTAACTGGAGAAATGTTGGAAGAGATATTGCTGATTATGAAACTTCCAAAAGTCACATTAAAACTATGTGTGCGTTCATTCAGAGATGTAAATTAGCTGGAAGAATTGATCCCGTATTATCGGCTCAGTTTGAAAGGGAATGTTCTCATTGGAGGAAAATGCTGAGAGTGTTGTTGCCACAATCAAAATGCTGTCTTCTTTGGGACTTCCTTTAAGAGGAAAAGATGAGTCATTCTGAGTAATTTTTTAGCCTGTTGAATATCTCTGTGAATTTGACCAGCTTCTCAAAGAGCATTTGAAGAGCTATCAATGTTGTGGCTCAGAGAAGACCAACGCTTTGACACACAAAACCTACGATGACTTCATCACTATAATGGCAGAGTGGCTCAGAAACCAATTCACTGATGAAGTAAAAGATGCCAAATACTATTCCATAATAGTTGGTTCAACATCAGATGTGAGTCATGTGGATCAATTAACATTAGTTTTAAGATATGTGTCCCCCCCCCACTGATGGTAAAGTTGTAGAGCGATTTCTCTTATTTCCAGCTACAATCCCACATTTGTGTGTGCCTGGAGACAACTGTTTTGGAAATCTTTGCAAATTTAGGTTTGGACATCAAAGATTGTCATGGACAGAGCTTGATATTGCCACAAATATGGCAGGAAAATATTCGGGTCTACAAGCAAGACTGAGCAACGCAAGCCTCTGTGCATTATTCATCCCATGTTCCAGTCACTCCTTGAATTTAACCTGCAACGCAGCAGCTGAATCACGTGAGGCAGCCGTACATTTTTTTGACTTTGTTCAAAACTTGTATGCCCTTTTATTTGGTTTTCATGCATTAGTGGAACATGCTATAAACACGCTTGGAGCAGGCACATGGAGACATTTGACGGTCAGAAGAATTGGTGACACCAGGTGGTTCGCTTGTGCAGATGCTGTTTTGACTTTGAAACTGAACTTTGTCGATGTAAAGGAATGCTGATTAGACATAGCCACATCAAATTCAGAGAAACCACGTGTGTAAACTGAAGCAAAATCCTTAGCAGAGAAGCTTGAAAGGTATAGTGTTGCAGATTTTACTGTTTTGTGGAACTGTTGCTACAATGGATCAGCAAATCGCTGCAAAATGTTGATGCAAATTTATTAAATGCATCACAATTGTTACCCTCAGTTACAAGTTTTGTCATGGAAGTTCTAAATGACTACATCTCAGTGGAAGCAGAGACACTAACATTAATAAAGAATACAGGCCATTCTGATGATGAGAAGTGTGCAAGACGCAGGAAGTTATTTTTTGATGAAACTAGAGACAATGAAAACATTTTAAATGGGAAAGAGAAGATCATCGTTGAGACTGTCAATGTTATTTGTGACACAACAATGGTTCTATAACAGAGTAGAAGTGAATCTATGAAGAAAAGGTGAATATTTTCCATGTGTTTTGACAGCGGTTTGGATGAGAATGCTAAGAGCTGCTGCAGTAAGAAATTAACTGGATTCTACTGGGAGGATATAGACACAAATCTTTCTGAAGATGAAGTGAAACAGTTCATTTGTTTCATTGATAATGATGAGCTCTGTGATTGAAGATCACCAGCTGATTTGTACAGATTTATAATTGATGATTGAAGGCAACCTTTCCAAATGTGGAAACCATTCTGAAAATATTTTAACACCTGTCACAAACGCTTCCAGTGAGTGTTCTTTCCCTATATTGAAAAGAGTTAAAAATGATCTGTGAAGCACGATGAATCAGGGACATTTGACAAGTTCAGCAATGCTGAGATTGAAGATGCATCCTTATAAGATTTTATCTATGATGATGTTATTGATGACTTTGTGAAGATAGAATGTAGAAGATAAGCTTTCTAAATTGCCATGGATTGCAAACAACTGATGAAGCAAATAAATCTTTAAAAATGTCCCTCTTCTATAATCTCTAGTTTAAATTCTGTTTTCCAAACGGACTATTATTTGCTGGTCTGATATCATGGCGGTCACATGCAGACAGTTAGAACGGGTGAGTTACTGCCATCCCCCATCGCTCTCAATGTTGACCTTCAGAAAGTCTCTTCTGGACAAAGAAAGGAATCCTGTCAGACAGCTGCCAGCAAAGCCACTGATATTGGACTTGGACTCACTGGACTCCACTTGATTGGAGTACTTGCTCCTGCTCTGGTCTTTTTCATTCTGTCCCGCACTGGCCTGTGCTGCAGGCATCATCGGCTGATTTCTCCATCTATTTGCTCATTGGCCATTTCCATGTTTGCTTGATTCAAGACTCACAGATCGCAATATTGACCATCCCGACCATCATGCTGACAACAGGTAGGCATAGACTTGAATTCATCGATTACAGGCTTGTTTCCACATGTTACAAAGCAGCGAGCAGTGATTTTGTACTTTTTTGGATTCCTGTGGCTTGTGTTATGGATTTGTATTCATCGATTACAGGCTTGTTTTAAAAAGCACAGAGGCAGTGATTTGTGTACTTTTCTGTATTTTTGTGGTTTGCATCGTGTGAACTGAGGGTGGGCAGGGTCAGGAGGGCAATGATGTCATTTTGGGGCTTGACATCACTGGTGGATGGGGCTTGGTGTCAGCAGGGGTGGAGCGCCATGTCATTGGTGGGTGAGGTGTGACATCCCCGGGTCCCAGGCATGGAGACAAAATGTGGGGCCCCCAAAGTGTGTTTTTTATTCATTCATGCGTGGGTGTTGCTAGCGGGGTCAGCATTTATTGCACTTGAGAAGGTGGTGGTGAGCTGCCTTCTTGAACCAGTCCATGTGGTGTAGGTACACCCACAGTGCTGTTCGGGAGGGAGTTCCAGGATTTTGACCCAGCGACAGTGAAGGAGCGGAGATATATTTCACCGAAAGTGCTGCCATCAGTTCGGAGTGGGCACCTTGTGGAACTTGAAAAACATGTCCAAATGTCAGGGCATCATGAAACAAGAGGCCGGGTTCGCTGGAGTGGGATCATAGGAATTTGGATTGACCTTAGGGTCCTGTTATCTGCAAATTTAACAAATGTACAAAATGGTTTCTGGTTAATACCAATGCTGAACTTGTCAGCAGCTCAGTGTCTCTGCAATCAGACAACTCTGTTCATCCTGAAAGACATATTTCCCAGTATGACCTCTCTGCTCCCTCCAATCACATACTCCCTTCATCCCACAATTCTGACACCTCCAATCAGAGAATCTGTTTCTGAGGAACCGCAGAGCTGAGTGCTTCCTGTGATTGGCGGATCTTCTAAACTCCGGCACACCCCCTCACCCCATCCCGTGCCCCATTCCCCTGCTCCCCCCATTCAGCAACCGCCTCCCCCCACTTCCTCCTCGGAGTGGGGGGAGGGTCAGTTATAAAAGGTTTTGTGTCTTCCAGCACTCGACAATGTTCCTGTTTGGTTAAGAGAGGAATAACATTTACTGCTGAACAAACAGTCGGTGGTGCGGGACTGTTTGATACAGTCGGCATGTGTGAATACTAAACTCTCCATCAATCCAGCCAATAACCAGTATCAACTTGATTCACAATAACCTTCTCAACCTCACTCATAGGATATTCTAACAAGGTTCAAAAAGTGCAGCACTTCCTGAGTAGGTCTTGCTCCATCAGAGGGTCAGTACTGAGGGAGTGCTGCACTGTCAGAGGGTCAGTGCTGAGGGAGTGCCACACTGTCAGAGGGTCAGTACTGAGGGAGTGCTGCACTGTCAGAGGGTCAGTACTGAGGGAGCGCCGCAGTGTCAGAGGGTCAGTACTGAGGGAGTGCCGCACTGTCAGAGGGTCAGTACTGAGGGAGTGCCGCACTGTCAGAGGGTCAGTACTGAGGGAGTGCCGCACTGTCAGAGGGTCAGTGCTGAGGGAGTGCCGCACTGTCAGAGGGTCAGTACTGAGGGAGCGCCGCAGTGTCAGAGGGTCAGTACTGAGGGAGTGCCGCAGTGTCAGAGGGTCAGTACTGAGGGAGTGCTGCACTGTCAGAGGGTCAGTGCTGAGGGAGTGCTGCACTGTCAGAGGGTCGGTACTGAGGGAGTGCTGCACTGTCAGAGGGTCAGTACTGAGGGAGTGCTGCACTGTCAGAGGGTCAGTACTGAGGGAGTGCTGCACTGTCAGAGGGTCAGTACTGAGGGAGTGCTGCACTGTCAGAGGGTCAGTACCGAGGGAGTGCCGCAGTGTCAGAGGGTCAGTACTGAGGGAGTGCTGCACTGTCAGAGGGTCAGTACTGAGGGAGTGCTGCAGTGTCAGAGGGTCAGTACTGATGGAATGCCGCACTGTCAGAGGGTCAGTGCTGAGGGAGCGCTGCAGTGTCAGAGGGTCAGTACTGATGGAGTGCTGCACCGTCAGGGAGTTAGTATTGAGGGAGCCCTGCACTGTCAGGGGGTCAGTACTGAGGGAGCGCCATGCTGTCAGATGATCGGTACTGAGGGAGCACCGCATGGTTGGGGGGTCAGTACTGAAGGAGTGCTCCTGTAGGGGATTAGTAGAGTAAATGTGTGGGGTTGCGAAAATAGGGCCTGGGTGTGATTGTGATCGATGCAGACTCGATGGGCTGAATGGCCTCCTGCATTGTAGGGATTCTATGTCAGAGGGTCAGTACAGTGGGTGCCATGTGGTAATATTAAATATCCATTATTACTGTTGCCGAAAGAGTGATTCTAACCAAATAGAAACCTTTTTGGGGGAAAGTTTCTGTAAGACTAAATTTAACTTTCTAAATGTAATGTTATATATGTAAGTTTTCTTTTGTTAATAAATGTTTAATTTACTATTTAAAATCTCCAAAGTGTAGTTTGTGATGTTGCCTGGCAGGGATGGAATGACTGCTTCTGCTGTGACGTTGTGCTGTCTGCTCAGCTCCAACCAGCTGGAGTATTCATCAATGACAATGATGGCAACTTTGTCTTTCAACCCAAATCGAGCCATTCCCAGTTGTTGCTATTGTCTGTGAGGAAATGTGGAGGGAGCGAATGGTGCACTCTGCTATTGGTTACTCACTGCACATGGAAGACAATTCATGATGAACTCTTCAATGGAGAGACTGATATCTGGACACCAGACTGACAGCTAGGCTCCTGCTCAGAATTTCACTGTTCTCGAGAGATCCTGATGGATTCTCCGGAGAATGTGGAGTTGAAGTGTGTTACGGATGACTTGTCTCTCAATAAAAACTGAGAAATAATCGATGATTGTGAAATGTTTTCTCTGTTTGAAGTATTGGCAAAGTACTGGTCTGTTTGGAGTATAACTGGCTCTCCATTCTGGCAATAATCTTTTATTTGGATGTTATTGCTCTTGCTTAATCTCTTATAATCTCATCGAGTGGCTGTTAAGTGTTTTAATAATGAATGAAGTCTATGCTTCCACTTTCTCAATAAAATTTAAATCTTCTAATTTGGATCCATCCACTCGTATTCTTGACAATGCATCTGCTGTGATCTGGTACTTCCCTTGAATGTACTGAGTAACTGAATCGTATCTCATGAACCTCAATCTGAAGCATTGAATTCTATGTGGTATTTGCAATTTCTTTCAGGTTAAGAAGAGGAACCAGAGGTTTGTAGTCAGTTTCAATGTTAAACCTTCATCGCAAAACCCAAACAGGAAACTTCCCGCCGGCCCATGTGACTGCCAATGTTTCTTTCTCGCTGATCCCTCTGTGCCCTAACCCTAAACAGTCTTTATTCATATTTTTTGAATTAGAAATAGCACTGCTTCTCAACCTGTCATAGAAACTAGAAGCAAGAGGAGGCCATTCGGCCCTTTGAGCCTGCTCCACCATTTATTTTGATCATGGCTGATCATCAAATTCAATATCCTGATACCACCCCCCCCACCCCCCCACCCCCATATCCCTTGATTCCTTTAGTCCCAAGAGCGATATCTAATTCCTACTTGAAATCAGACAACGTTTTGGCCTCACGTACTTTCTGTGGTAGTGAATCTCACACACTCACCACCCTCTGGGTGAAGAAATTTCTCCTCACCTCAGTTCTAAAAGGTTTACTCCTTATCCTCAAACTATGACCCCTAGTTCTGGACTCCCCCACCATTGGGAACATTCTTTCTGAATCCACCCTGTCTAACCCCATTAGAATTTTATAAATTTCTATAAGTTCCCCTCTCACTCTTCTAAACTCCAGTGAATATAATCCTAACCGACTTAGTCTCTCCTCATATGAGAGACCTCCCATCCCAGGATTCAGCCTGGTAAACCTTCGCTGTACTCCCTCTATAGCAAGGACATCCTTCCTCAGATAATGCACCAAAACTGCACACAATACTCCAGGTGTGACCTCACCAACACCCTATACAATTGCAGCAAAACATCCCTATTCCTATGCCCAAATCCTTTTGCTATGAAAGCGAACATACCATTTGCCTTCTTTACTGCCTGCTGTACCTGCATGCTTACTTTCAGCGACTAATGCACGAGGACACCAAGATCTCGTTGAGTATCCACCTCCCTCAATTTACATCCATTCAGATGATAATCCTATTATTGCTGCCAGTAGTTCTCTGCTACAAGTACTGGCAACACTGGATCATTGCATCTTCGAAACTGGTGAAATGAAGAAATTTTGGATCTTGTTGAAAGCATTTTTCTGGTCAATGTACCAGCACCGCTGTAGACTTTGTCTCAACAGCTGTTGTAACGGCTCATTGATTTCTGCCAAGTTTGGTCAGAATTTGCCCGCTTAATTTACTTTGCCAAGCAATCTCTGTAATTTTATGATGATCTTAAGTGGGAACTTTCTAATACTATTGGATTTTTACAGCTCGCAGTAATTCCTGAAGCTTGCACAATCTAGCCTAAGAATTTCATCATGGACTTTGTTGTTTAATAGCAAGCCTGCTTCTTGTCAGAGTTTGGGACTGTTCCCATTCGCTGTTCATGTTCTTCCTTTGATGGACCATTTCTAGTAATGTTGTCTAAATGTCATGTTACTCTTTCCATGCCTTCCAGGGTCTGAGACATTGTTCTTTGGAATATCGGAGGTGTAGACTGTAGTGGGGGTTTCTTATCAGAGGCCTGATTCTCTTATAAACTTAAACTAAAGAATTAAATTGGCAAAGGCAAAATCCTAGCTCAAGATGTAACTAAAATTTAATAAAAACATGAAAATCGTTACAAGACAAACAAGACAAGACATTAACCTACATCTGTGGGAGGCCAGCGGATGGTCAAATAGATGTGGATCAGTGCTAGAGACCTCTCCAAAGATCTGAGGCACTGAGCCAAAATCCAATACAATTATACCTTTTGTTATCTAAGATACACCTAATTAGCTTAGATTCAATTTCATTTTGTATTAACATGTCAATCCAAAACTTGACAGATTACCTCAGCCAATTGCGATGCACTGCTTGACTTAATGATTTTCCATTTGCCAATCCAAAAACCAGATTTCTTCTCTCTGGCAAGGCTCATTCCTTGTTGCTATGCATCTAAGGACGCTTCCACCCAAATATCATTCTCATCGGCACACTGCCAAAACAATCTGATCGTGCCTTTTCTGGGCCCGAGGAATGACGCTTTCTGTGTCTTGGACAATAGAGCCTTATAATTGAGCCATTAAATGTTTCAATAACTGTCCCTGGACTGGAAACTATATTGTATATTCTGCTGACTAATGGATTTAGCTATTGGACTCTTGAACTTTACCACTATCTCTGCAGTGCTCACATTTTAACTGAGGCGAGCAAATA